>NC_137618.1:11514497-11536997 GCF_963280865.1 Gymnoscopelus braueri | reverse complement strand
ATAGTGTGTGTGTGTTTGTGTGTGTGTGTGTGTGTGTGTGGGTGCGTCCGTGTCGCGTGCGTGTGTGTGTGTGTGTGCGTACAGTACATCAGTGCATGCTGTAACCTATTCCACTTTGCGGAGATACACATCTATTGGACAGTTTGTACTTAAATAATAATAATAATAATAACTTTATTTATATAGCACTTTTCAAAACAAGAGTTACAAAGTGCTGAACAAAATATATGAGCATATAAGTAAAACATAAACATTTAAAAAAGCACAAGGGAATAACATAGTTAACAAGTTAATTCTGACAAGCAATAAATATAAAGAAAAGAAAGCATTTAAACAATCAAGTTAAAAGGAGACCAAAACAAAAACTATGGTCTCGTTGCCCACATCGACAAAACAAACGGATACAATTATGGAAGATGGGGTGACCTAGGGGAAGGCTTTCCTGAACAGATGTGTTTTAAGAAGTGATTTAAAAGATGTCAGAGAATTGGCTTTTCTGATTGCCAAGGGTAGGGCGTTGTAAAGGAGTTCTTCACCCGTTTTCAACTTAATCTTCATGATATTTGTCCTCACTAATGATCACTATAAGATGCCACTTATTTCCATCTGCTCGCTCCAGGTCTCATTGGTGGGCAGTGGACAGTTCTGCAATCTGCCTACCATATATACCAATGACATCATCAATGGGGATTCCAAGCTATTAGAAACTACAGCCTTTCTCTTCCTGGAAAGTTAGCATGCTGAAATAGAAGCCCATTGTTCTTGCTTTGAAAGTTGTAGTAGTAGTTTTGAAATAACCAAACCTGCCTACCAATGATGTCACTGGTAGGCAGGTATCTGATCTGTCCACAGACCCCCTCTGACACACAGACCGAGTAGACAGAAATGGTACCATCCTATAATAATTCATGTCAAGGACCCACAAATTGATATATATTTGGCCGCGGACCCCCATCTGATAATGTTTCGTGCCAGGGACCTCCTGAAGAGAATATTTGTGTTAAAAAAAAATCTGAATTAGCTTAATTTCCGTTCTGTATAATGCCATCTGTAACATTACTCCTTGCTCGTTGGGGGGGATAAAGGAACAGTGGGAGAATGACATCGGGGAAGAATTGTGCGACAGCGATACTTGACCTCATTCATTCCTCCTCTGCTTGTGCCAGACGTGGCCTGATACAACTTCAAGTTGTTCTGAGGGTCCACTTGCTGTAACTAATGCTAATGATAGCTTGAATCTATCCTACTATAGACCCTTCTTGTCCACGCTGTAAAGCACAACCAGCAGACCATTATGTTCTGGTCCTGCCCTAATCTCACCAAGTTCTGGTCGGATATATTTAACGCTTACTCAAAAGGTCATCACTCCCAACCCCATTTGTGCACTATTTGACTATTTGGCTCGTTCTATACGAGGCAAAGCACATGTAATCATAGCCTTTACATCTCTGCTCGCGAGGAGACTTATCCTGGTTTCATGGAAGCAACATTCTCCAACCAGCTTTACCAGATGGATTAAAAGAAACTATGTATTTCTTGAAACTGGAGAAAATCAAATACACACTTAAAGGTAGGGTAAGTGATATTTTTTGGTAATATTTTGTGTTAAAAAGGTTAAAATACTATATTCTGATAGTAATCATTGCTACAGAGCATTTGTTCAGTCCAGGGGTCTCTCCAGCTCTTTAGTAAACATAGTGCAGCGGCTAAAAGCAATATTTTGGGAGAATCGTTCACTTGGTGATACAAGCGTGAAACTTGGTACAGATCATCTTTAGAGGTCATTTATCGATTTTTTTAATCGAGCCACTTGAAAATCAAAGATGGCGGCCATTTTTCAAGATGGCCGACATCTTAGTGGGCAGTTAAGTGATATGATGGTTTATTTGGTGATACAAGCATGAAAATTGGCATGAGCAGTCTCTGTGGGTCACTTGACAATAGGCCACCCACAGCTACTTGAAATTTCAAGATGGCGGCCATTTTTCAAGATGGCCAACACTTTAGTGGAGCAATTAAGTTATATAATGGTTTATTTGGTGATACAAGCATGAACATTGGCATGATCAGTCTCTGTGGGTCACTTGACAATAGGCCACCCACAGCTACTTGAAATTTCAAGATGGCGGCCATTTTTCAAGATGGCCAACACTTTAGTGGAGCAATTAAGTTATATAATGGTTTATTTGGTGATACAAGCATTAAATTTGGCATGAGCAGTCTCTAAGGGTTGCTTGACAAGAAAACACTCCCAGCCACTTTACATTTCTATTTTCAAGATGGCCACCCCCTGGATCCTCAAAAGATACATTTTCTCATAGAAATGTATGTTTTTTTTTCATTAAGGACGATTATTATTATTATGCTAAAGAACAACTTTTAACACATCACAATATAGTTGTGTTGATTTGTTGATCATAGATAGATTAGATAAGAGTGAATATCTGCACTACCAGGGCACACTGGTGATATATCACTGGGGTTCAATGTCAGCTAATTGAAAGTTGGTATCCCAAATGCTGTCTAATTTACCCCAAAACAGTTAGATAGCCGCACCTGAATTGACAGGTTGTGCCAGCACGGGAGAGCCGAGCCAAGGTTAATGGGGTTTTAGTTAACCGGATGGTGTACAGATCGCTCAGGATTTAAATGGCATTGGATGAACGATCGAACTAAGTGTAGGGTTAAGGCACGAACTTAGTTGTATCCCATACATCAAAGTGCTTGGTAAAAGGTGGTAAAAGGATAAACCCTCGGCCTCTGCCTATGCTGCAGACATGGCAGAAGCCATCATAACAGTTGTGAAAACTAACTGGGACAGATGTTTAATTTGTCAGCAGGTCACCAAGGAAAAACTCATTCAGCCGAGTTTATTCAACAGAGAGCACGATCGTACTGGTTATGATACCATTGCAAGAAATGTTCCATTATTTCATAAGATCAATGCTCTGCCTATCTTACTTAGTCCAACCCGACTAGATGAAGGTGATGGCATAGAAAGCACATCGACAAGAAACAGAGCAAAATATAATTTAAGCTGTAAACTTAGGTTCAACAACACAGAGCTGGAAAGGACCCAAAAGAGAGCATCTACATCTGCTGAAGACACTGAAGATACCAAAGATATCCATGTCAAGAGGCCAAGAAGATCTAATGTATGACCGGTCCAGCGATGTCACAACTGTGAACGAGGCCAGGCTTGATCTCTTTGCCAGAAAGCAAAGACAATATGACTTGATCCCACCAACTCAAGCAGCACTCAAAGAGCATGCCAAACATGCTTCTTATGAGGCTGGATACGTGTGGGGACAGGCATTGAAGCGACATCCACAAATGCCGAGCCCATCTGACTGGGGATGGGTGGAACAGGACGAGAAGTGGAAAGTCTTCTGGACTCCACTTCCACCTATTGCGGAGAGTTGTTGGGAGTTGACCAAATGTGGGTGCTCCAAGGCATGTACTGGAAGGTGTAACTGCTTCAGATATGGACTCAGTTTCACATGCCTATGTAGTTGCCCCTGCTAGAACCTATTTGCATGTTTATTTTGCCAGAGTTATTCCCTGTTGTCCTCTGTGTTTTCAAGTGGAGGCCTATGGCTCGGCTTCCCCTCGTCACATCGACGCATCATGTTTTACTTTTTATCTAGTCTATTACTGTGTAATTTTCAGTTGTTACTTTGTAACATTGCTTCCACTGCCTTCCACTGCCATATCTAACAGTGAAGCACATTTTCAGTTTAGTTCATTAGTATCGTTTGTCATGGTTCCGTGGCTATTGCCATTCAGTATTAGCCATTACTCATAATTTTGGAGCACTGTCCGTTCAGCACCACAACTGTGCTTATCAGCACCACAACTGTGCTAATTTATTCATCTTATTTTTTGTTTCCCCACCCCTTAGTATTTATTTGACACATGTAATGGCTGTTAGTTTAAAAAAACCAATATATATATATATATATATACATATATATATATATATATATATATCCTCCCTTGTGACTGTTACCTTGTCGTGGTAAGGGAGCTTGTTTAGGCCTACCTCAGTGAACCCTGAGAGCTATGCCGGTGGGAGGCAACTCCTGACAGGTCTTACCAAACTGGACAGGTCGTGGGCGAGGAGTCAGACAAAACACAGTCAAACAACCTCTCTTGACAGAGCTTTTTGAGGAACCCAATACATTTCTATGAGAAAAGGTATCATTTAAAGATTGACATCTTGAAATTTCAAGTGGCTGTGGGCGGTTTCTTGTCAAATGACCTTTTGAGACGGCTCATGGCAATTTTCATGCTTGTATCACCAACTAAATGATTTCTTAAGCTTAACTAGTCCACTAAGGTGGTGGCCATCTTGAAAAATGGCCGCCATCTTGACATTTCAAGTAGCTGTGGGTGGCTTATTGTCAAGTGACCCACAGAGACTGCTCATGCCAATTTTCATGCTTGTATCACCAAATGAACCATTATATAACTTAAATGCTCCACTAAAGTGTTGGCCATCTTGAAAAATGGCCGCCATCTTGAAATTTCAAGTAGCTGTGGGTGGCCTATTGTCAAGTGACCCACAGAGACTGCTCATGCCAATTTTCATGCTTGTATCACCAAATAAACCATCATATCACTTAACTGCCCACTAAGGTATCGGCCATCTTGAAAAATGGCCGCCATCTTGGATTTTTGAGTGGCTCGATTAAAAAAGTCAAAGAGTTGACCTAAAGGAATGTTCATGCCAATTTTCACGCTTGTATCACAAAGTGAACGATTGTTCCTACTATCCGCTCTACTAACAGAATATAGTACATTTTCAGGTAGGTGACACATTCTAAGCCAATCAGGAGAGAGCACTGAAAATGCATTTTCTGTTTAATAAAGAGCTGGAGAGACATGGGAGACTCCTTTTACTGAACAAACACTCTATAGCAATGAGTACTATCAGAACATAGACCCATTTTGCAATTATTTGAATAATTGCAAATCACTTACCCTACCTTTTAAAGGGTCTGTTCAAAAATTCTATTACGAGAGCTTACAGGTGCCACTTAACACATCGGGTGCCAAACACGGTAAAAAACGTGTTTTCAAAGAGTAGCGTATAGGTGCCGAACACGGTTAAAACCGGGTTTTCAATCTTTTTGTTTTTTTCGTTTTTTTTCCACATCTCGCGTGAGAGATGTTATTGTTCCAGGCGTTAGCCAGGACCATCCATCGTTGTGCATGCATCCATTGTTTACGCGTGGGTGCTCGCCGTGGAGTCCACAGCTATAAACAGCACAGCGTTACAAACGGTAAGATCTCTGGCTCTCAAAGTAATCTGTTTTAATAAAACGCTGGCACCCGATGTGTTAACGAGGAGACCTAAGTGGATGGAGCACTGGGCGAGACAGCCGGGTTCCCCTTTCCCTCCTTCCCTTCCCTTCCCTTCCCTTCCCTTCCCTTCCCTTCCCTTCCCTCTTCCTTTTCTTTTGCTTTCCTTTTCTATTCCTTTTTCTTTACTGTTTTACTCAGACCTTCTGTCTTTCTTTCTTTTTCTCTTTTTTTAAATGAATTTTTTAAAACAAGATCATTGTTTCAACAACAAATATGTATATTTGTATCTTTATTTTACATTTCTTGTTACAGATTTGTATGTTTATGTAAAAAGGCCAAAAAATCTGAATTATTCAAAATTGTCCAAATATTTGCAATAACTTTCAAACATTTTCAAAAATACCAGATGTACAAGCTTGCAGCGTGGCACGAAGTGACGCGTTGTGAGCTTGTATATCTGCTATTTTTAAATCGCTAAAGTATAAAATATGGTTAAAGTGGTTAAAATGATAACGCTATATTATTGCTGGGGACCCCCTGGTACTCCCCAAGGACCCCTTGGGGGGGGCACTTTGAGAACCAATGCTTTAAGTAACAGACATCCTTTCTGTCCAGGACGTTGTTTGCAAAGCTGTTGGCCATTTAAACCTGTATTTTTGGCTGGGTTTGACTTACAAAACGGAAGAAGAAACCTGGATGTGGGTAGATGGAACGCCACTGACCACACCAACGTAAGACTTTCCCTTCATTCTTCTCTTGTTCATTTCAACAAACATTTTAAAGGTAGGGTAAGTGATATTTTTTGGGTTAAAACAAAAAGTATTTTGTTGAAAGGTTAAAGCACTATATTTTGATAGTAATCATTGCTATAGAGTGTTTGTTCAGTAACAGGAGTCTCCCTGTCTCTCCAGCTCTTTATTAAACAGAAAATTCATTTTTCGGTACGTGTCAAAATCTCAACCAATCAGGAGAAAGTACCCATTTTTAAGCTTAATTTGTATAGTGTTCCAGTTCCAATTTTGTCTGCTCATTTCTTAGTGCCATCACTTCCAATTTCACTTGTTTAATCTGTATCCTGATTGAGTTCTCTGTCCTGGTTGGATAAAATTGGAAATGAAACTGAAACTGAAACGAAAATGCATTTTCTGTTTAATAAAGAGCTGGAGAGACAAGGAGACTCCTAATACTGAACAAACACTCTATAGCAATGAGTACTATCAGAATATAGAGATATTTAACACTTATCTTAACCAAAGCAAATCACTTACCCTACCTTTAAGTACATTTCAAATAATTCATATTTGCTATGTTTTTATAAATGGTATTAGATGAAAATACAAACCTACACTATTACGTATGTTAATTTCACAATCCAGTTTGTCTAATATCTAATACATAAAATTAAATGTTCCTATACTTCTCCAGGTACTGGCACCCTGGTGAACCTAACAACCCTGGAGAAAACTGTGTTGAGTTTTATGCTAACGGATGGAACGACATGTCTTGTGCTGCTAGTACTGCTACTATCCGTACCATCTGTGAAAGAGTTATCTACTGAAATGACCATTTTCACTATGTACTTTATTTAGTGTTTGAATGTGATAGTTTATGTAATGTGTTTGCTTTGGTTTGTGGTTTGTCTTGCAATTCTACTATACACTATTATTGTTGTTAATACAGTACATTACAATTTAAATTCATATTTTCATTACTTAGTTAAAGGGTAGCCTGTGAATAACATGAATCAAACAGCCATCTGTTCCATTTTAATAACATGTTCAATAAAGGTTGTCACATTTTCTGTGCGTGATGGAACTGGGTGTGGTCAAATCAGTTGGTTAAAACAATGAACAGAGTTAAAGAGTAAATGAACAAATGTCTGACCGCTTATCAGTTACATTTCAAACTGGAAAGGAGCGCTCTGCGGAGTGCATACTGTATCTCCGTCAGGCTGGGTTGCCTATAGTCAGTAGTCTCGCGTAGCCAGACAACTATTCCACAATCTCCGAATGCTACATAGAGTCTGGAACTCTGGAACACCTCCCGTAATCCAAGTCAGGAAACTGTCATCTGTTCGTCATTTCCGTTCATGAAAAAATATTTTAAAATATCTTTACATTTTATTATTGAATTTCAATTTCTGATAAGCAGCAAGCTATAAATGTTTAGATGATTTTTTACTTATATTAGGACAAATTTGCGCAACTGTAAAGACAAAGCGGAAGCGGGGAGGAGGCGTCACATCCGCTTTATCGCTTGATCATTTTCAGAGCTTCCGTGCTCCAGACTGTATGACTGAAGCATTTGAAAATGGTGGGAGGCAACAGTCTGGCTCACGAGACTACCTAGTCAGGGTCCTGTAAGTCATGGGTTGCAGCCGCCAGGACGCGATTTCTACGGCATACGACATTTTGAAGAAATAGGCCCCTCTGGAAAATGTGTGCAAATCAATATATTTCACTAACTCTGTTCTCCTTGATGAGGCTTTGAACCCGCGGCACGCCCGGCTGGTGGCCCTTGAGGCTAATGACATTTGTTCCTTTATTAGACTTTCCAGCCGGTGGTGCCTCTTGTGCGATTATAACTCCCTGTTGCGTTGTGTTTGCCAGTGCCGTGTATGTTTGCGTGTTTTCCCTCTGTCTGTGAGGAGTATCTCTGTTGTGTATTATTTCCTAGTAAAACCCAGTTTCTCTATCATCCAACCGTGTTTGTGTCCTGCACTTGGGTCCGTGCAGGATGTCGTGTCCCCACCGTGACAGTATAATCGCACCTAAAGTCATTAGCCTCAAGGGCCACCAGCCGGGCATGCCGCGGGTTCAAAGCCTCATCAAGGAGAACAGAGTTAGTGAAGGGGGGGGCGAAGGAGCGGCAGCACCCATCACGTGACAATTTTGGGGGTCCTTGACATGAAAACTTTTGAGAATCACTGATATATATATAGCAACATACTTTTTTTATCTTTATTTTTTTAACTGGTAGGATTTAGAAGGCATCTATAGAATCCCCAGAAGCAAAGATTTGAGTTAAAAATGCTCGCTTTAAAAAATATATATATTCAAAGATTTGCACAAATTGTAATAAAAAATACAAATAATAACAGATCTACAAGCTCATAGCGCGGCACTCGGTGCTGCGCTATGAGCTTGTAGATCTGCTATTTTTGAATTGCCAAAGTATAAAATAATGATTAAAGTAGTTACACAGCGTTTCCGGATTGAATGGGTTAAAAAAATAAAAACTATTTCTAAGGTACTCAGTTGGTGTGCTGGATGACAGACAGGAAGCAACACAGTAACATCCTCAGTATGTATCCATCTGTAACTCAGATGCAACCAAATCCATTTGGTTACATCATTTGCACACTCTCTGAGATACAGATCTGTAGGGGTTCACTTGGGACCCCATGAAACCTCCTCAAGGACCCCTGGGGGTCCCTGGACAGATCTCACTGTGAAAGGGGAGAGAAGGCCTACCGGGACTCTCACTTTTTAGTTTTCGCTTATGTAATTGTTTGTTATTTGTAATTCATTATGTTTGTAATTAGTATCAGTGATGCACTTCCCCTTTACTCTTTTCCCCCCAAAATCTCTTTTTACTTGCATGAAAGTGCACCAATACACATATGGCGTGCATTACATTCATATCTAGCTTTGCCAAACCAGTGCCAAGTGCTAAAACGGTAGTTTGCCAGCAGCAGATGAACGAGAGCTCTCTGACAGTCTGATGTTTCAAATTCTCAATACGAAGAAAATGAACTTACATAACTGCTGTTGTAGTATACACACACTCCGGTTGTATTTGTGCACGTGTGCGTTCATACAGTAACATGCCTGTATGTGCCGTGCACAAGGTGCAACTTTTTACTGTACTGTAAGTGTTGCCAGAGAGGGAGCAGTGGAGTAAAGTAACTAAGTACATGTACTCAAGTACTGTACTTAAGTACAATTTTGAGGTATTTTTTTTACTTTACTGGAGTGTTTCCTATTTTCGGTACTTTTACTTCTACTCCACTACATCTCAAATGTAGGCGAACATTGTACTTTTACTCCACTACAATTTGAAAACTTAAGTTACTAGTTACTTTGTAGATTTTGATTATATTACAAAACATACATTAACCGCTTCAGCCCTATATACATTTCAGCCATTTGAAAATAGACAATCTACAATCTCACAATTCGTCACGATGCGACGCATTGTGAGCTTGTAGATCTGCTATTTTCAAAAGATTTTTATGCATTTTATACATTTGAAAACATAAAAATATATATATTCAAAGATTTGCACAAATTGTAATTAAAAAATATATATATAGCAGATCTACAAGCTCATAGCGCGGCACTCGGTGCTGCACTATGAGCTTGTAGATCTGCTATTTTTGAATTGCCAAAGTATAAAATAATGGTTAAAGTAGTTACACAGATGCGTTTCCGGATTGAATGGGTTAAAAAAAGAAAAACAATTTCTAAGGTACTCAGTTGGTGTGCTGGATGACAGACAGGAAGCAACACAGTAACAGTGTGTATCCATCTGTAACTCAGATGCAACCAAATCCATTTGGTTACATCATTTGCACACTCTGAGATACAGATCTGTAGGGGTTCACTTGGGACACCATGAAACCTCCTCAAGGACCCCTGGGGGTCGATGGACAGATCTCACTGTGAAAGGGGAGAGAAGGCCTACCAGGACTCTCACTTTTTAGTTTTTTGCTTATGTAATTGTTTGTTATTCGTAATTCATTATGTTTGTAATTAATATCAGTAATGCACTTCCCCTTTACTCTTTTCCCCCAAAAATCTCTTTTTACTTGCATGAAAGTGCACCAATTATGGCGTGCATTACATTCATATCTAGCTTTGCCAAACCAGTGCCAAGTGCTAAAACGGTAGTTTGCCAGCAGCAGATGAACGAGAGCTCTCTGACGGTCTGATGTTTCAAATTCTCAATACGAAGAAAATGAACTTACATACTGTAACTGCTGTTGTAGTATACACACACTCCGGTTGTATTTGTGCACGTGTGCGTTCATACAGTAACATGCAACCTTTTACTGTACTGTAAGTGTTGCCAGAGAGGGAGCAGTGGCGTAAAGTAACTAAGTACATGTACTCAAGTACTGTACTTAAGTACAATTTTTAGGTATTTTTTTACTTTACTGGAGTGTTTCCAATTTTCTACTCCACTACATCTCAGAGGCAAATATTGTACTTTTACTCCACTACAATTTGAAAACTTAAGTTACTAGTTACTTTGTAGATTTTGATTATTATTACAAAACATACATTAACCGCTTCAGCCCTATATACATTTCGGCCATTTGAAAATAGACAATCTACAAGCTCACAATGCGTCACGATGCAACGCATTGTGAGATTGTAGATCTGCTATTTTCAAAAGATTTTTATGCATTTTATACATTTGAAAACATTGTGAAATGGGACATTCTGCATAATGACTACTTTCTACTTTTGCTACTTGAAGTAGGCCTACATTTTGAATTCTGGACTTTCTCCTCTACATTGCAGTATTGATACTTTTACTTAAAGAAATGTAACACTTTTTCCACCACTGAGAGGGAGAGTACCTACTGTATGTCCCCTCAGCCCTGTGTTCCCTCAACCTTAATCCTAACCCTATAACCTTTTCCTAACCCCTAGCCTAACCCTAACTCCAACCCCAACCTTTTTGTTTCCCTTCCTGTCGGCCAATAAAATGTTGTAGTCTTTGTAACAGGTCACGATTACAAATTTAAGTTGACCATTAATTGTCACTCAAATAATTGCGATTAACACTTTAATTGTGTGTTCGGCATTGAACACTGGAACATATGAATAACATTTTTATTTCTGTTTGGTTTTTAGGCTTCATCATCAAAAATTGCACAGCGCAGATATGACGAAATATACAAAGAAATGATTGACATATTTAACACTTTAATGTAAAAATAGCAGAAATAGCTGATCTACAAGCTCAACGCGTCACGTTGAGCTTGTAGATCTGCTATTTCTGCTTTTTTTTCTATTTGAAAATGTATGAACGTTTTTCAGCATGGAAACGATTATGCAAAATGAATTGCGATTATCTCAAATAATTGCGATCAGAGGATTACGTAATAATTGTGACAGGCCTAGTAACAGGATGTGCTGAATGGTGTCAAATGCAGCACTAAGGTCTAACAAGACAAGTACAGAGAGAAGTCCTGTGTCTGGTGCAATCAGGAGGGCATTTGTAGCTTGTGCTGTCTGTGTGCTATTGATAGCTGTGGATTTCCCAAGATCATTTCCCAGGAAATGCACACAGAAAATGCAAATCACAGCGTAGGCCGACGGGACTGGTGGAGAAATAAGTTACTTCTCTTTTCTCTCAAAGCGTTAGTTTCCATCTTCCTCTTTTGTGACTTCTTTTTTCCAAGGAGTTTGTACAACGATGGTATAGTGTAGAAGATCCAGTAGAATGGACATGTACGCCAAGCCAGACCTGACAAAGAAGGTCAGATATGGCCGAAGACAGAGGGAGGTAGAGATGGAGGAGAGAGGAGAGAGAGAAGAGAGGATAGTTGACATCTATGTTACCGCAGACGACCTTGACCTTGCACAGCAGGATGCTGTACAGAGGAGCAAAGCAGAAGAGCAGCATGGAGGTAAAAATCAATATTATAATGATTAACTAACACATCTACTCGTATGGATGTTATTCAAGGCAGTGGTGTAGTCGGGAGAAGTGGGTATTCTCTTATTTTCTCAAGGGTGGCCCATAACATAAATTCCCAGCTCCCTGTGTTGAAACTTCTCAGAAATGACATGCCATGAACTCTGAATGATGCCAAAAATGACCATGTTTTTAAGCAAACTTAATCTGATAGTTTACTCCAAAATTACGAATTGTAAATTGGTTTCTTATAAGTAGGCTATTGTATGGGCCACATCTATTCAATGTTTGCTTCATAAATCCCACACTGAATGTACAGCGCAATGTGTCTTGTCTGTCTGTCTGTCTGTCTGTTTGTTTTACAAAAGGAAATAATCCTTCTGAATGACCAACCAAGCAGAGAGAACATAAATAACTTGATAGCTGTCACTTGTTTTAAATAGATTATTTGGGCGAAAAAAAGTCTTTAAACCCTCTCAAGTATCTTCATAGGTTTGTCTTGTGTTTTTCAGGCTCTGATGAGTCAAAGCAAAATCATTCCAGAGCTGCTGCAGTGTGTCTGGGGCTACTGTGTCTTTTCCTGTTGGCTGTCATCGTTGCCCTGGTCATAAAGTGTGAGTGTCATTCTATAAATAGTATTTTTTCATGCTATGTTTGAGTCAGAAATAGTGCTGATGGCTGTTGCTTTAAATACTCTGGGCCCCATTTTTCGGGCAGGCGGAATGGCGCGAGGCAGGCGTGCAGTGGACAGTTTGTGAGGGTGAAGTGCCGTCAGCCTGCTTGGACCAGGTCTACCGGCGCATAGCGAGGCCTGCTCGTCCATTGCTATTTTCGGCACACTCTAGTTTGCGGAGGCACACCCTCCAGATTCACACAAACCACCTGTAAAGTTTATATAATACAAGCTGACAATGTGGTTAAGAGCAGGCCTAGCTTAATGCAAGGACTTTAGGGGCTGCAGCCCTGGGCGACGCCGGACAAAAATGAATGAAAATGACTGGACTATTGCAAGTAACAGTGCCGAACTAGCGTCCTTGGGGCTGCTGAAGTAGCGGTAAAATGGTGCCGAAATTCATCCCTCACCCCACTGGTGAACCTCACGTGTTCCGCTGCAATCCGTGTGTAAGCCATTAATATAGGCTTACACACACTAGCGGGTTCTGTTTGGCTCAACGCCGAACATCATTGAAGTGATTCTGAAGGTGTTTATTCAGTGTTTAAAACAGGGAGCAAAAAGACTTTTTCTTTTCATAGTGTGATGACCTGTCCAATTTGGTTTGTAATTCGTTCTGTTGTGATTATGTTTCTGTGTGGGAGAAGGCAAGCCAGCCTGCAGAGGTATGTCCAGCAGGGTTATTATAGTTAACTAAAACTATAACGAAATAACCAAAACTAAAATTGGAACTGAAATAGCTTTACATTAAACAATAATAACCTGGTGTCCAGTGGACGAGACACACCTGCCTCCAATCATCCCCTGGAGCCTATTTAATCAGGCTGGTCAGACCCATTCTTACTCGCTCTCTCTTACCAGGCAACAGCAGTGTTGTTTGGTTCTGTTTATTTGCGCACTTGGACATTACATTACACTTCCACAAATCCATGCATTCATTACACTACTGATGTTGTTTTGTTTTGTTTTGTTTTGTTTTGCTTTGCTTTGTTTATCCTTTGTGTGTGGTCTGTTCCCCCATTTTTGTCATGAATGGGAGCCAGTTCATGACAATTGTTCAGTGTATTGAAGGCACTCAGAGTATACCAGCCCTATTCTCTAGACAACTATCCTCATGGACAGGTATGCATAGACAATAATGTCTACTCAGGGTCCACTACATGTTCATGCAGACCTTCAAGTAGACTTCCTATGAAGTCCAAACAGCAGTCATTTTGTGGATGTCTGTCCATCTAGTTTATTTGACTATTATGAATTTGGGCTTATGGGCTTTAAAGTGAGAAATGTTCTCATGGCACCAGTGCTAAACATAATTAAAAAGCAACCAATTGATCCATGTACCTGGCTGCACCACACCCAGTGATAATGTATTCAGCCCAATCCAACCCACCTCATCATTTCACCATATGTACTCCAAACTTTTCCTGTCTGGAAATGACCAATGTCTGTCACCCAGCCGCATGCACTCACCACGTCGCACTAGGGCTTTCACCCAAGGCCGTAGGAGACGGGGGGGACGGGGGGACCGCAAACCGGTATTTGGGCCGCGAGGCCACGGGGAAAAAAAGCCTCAAATGAGGCCGGCCCTAATCCTAACCCTAAAACCGACATAAATAAACAAAAAACTGGGGGAAAAACTGACCCAATCCGCCCAGAACCGCGAAAAAAATTCGCGCGCGGGGGTCCTCATGCACGCACGCTGCGCGCGCGTGCATGAGGCGCGTGGGCCTGTACAAATATGTCCCCCCCAACTGGGAATGGCTTCCGACGGCTCTGCTTTCACCAACTAGTCGACTAGTCGACTAGTATAACCTAGTCGACTCTGTTGGTACTAGTCGAATAGTTGAAAAAATATATATATATATATTTTTTTTTGTAATTTGTTTTAATGCCATAGTAATGGCCCATCTTACTATTATTATTATCCTCCTGACTTTATTTTTTATCAAAAGGGGGTCAAAAGTATGCCCAATAAAAGCCTATTATTGGGCAATGGGGATCCTTGGAGACGCTGCTGTGGTGCTTTGCTGCTGTGCCAGAAGCGCTTCCCTTAAAACGCCATAAAAATAAGGGCAGGAGGATAATAATAATAGTAATATAGTAGTAGGATGGCATTAAAACAATGCCCCCCCCCCTAAAAAAAAAAGAAAAAATGTTTTGTTTTTTTGTTGGTACATTTTTTTTTAAATGTAAATTTCGACTAGTCGACTAGTCGACTACTACTTGGTCAAATGAGTCGACTAGTAAAAATCATTAGTTGTGAATGCCCTACGTCGCACCCGCCATGCCGTTGAATGGCTTCGTGTCGGATCACCTGTTTTGTCTAAAGCTCATCAGTTTGTTGATTCTCCTTCTTGCAGATTTTGAATTGAATAAAGAGAAAGACAACCTACACCAGATAAAGTCCAGTTTTGACCAGTTGCAGACCAGATTTAACAACCTGACTGAACAGAAAGGCCACTTACAGACCAGTTTTGAACAGCTACTGTCCAGATATAACAACCTGACTGAAGAGCGAGATGACAGGAAGAGGAGGATCTGTGGTCAGTGAGACAGCACGGTTTTTCTTCATTAATCTGAGCAAATGAAAAAAAAGAAAGAGGAAAAAAACTGTGGCTAACATTGTTTTCGTTGTTGATAGAGTCACATGGATTTACATTTGATGGTGGTCTGTGTTATTCCATTTCTACGGCATTCAAAAACTGGGAGCAGAGCAGACAATATTGTACAGACAAACAATCAGACCTGATTGTTATAAACAGCAAAGAAAAGCAGGTATTGTGTGTGTGTGTGTGTGTGTCTGTGTCTGTGTGTTTGTGCGTGTGTGCATGTGCGTGTCGTGTGTGTGTTTGTGTGCGTACAGTATTTTTGTGCGTACAGTAGGCGTACATCAGTGCATGCTGTAACCTACTCCACTTTGCGGAGATTCACATCTATTGGACAGTTTGTACTTAGAGCACTTCACCCATTTTCAAGAATCTTTATGCTATTGGTCCTCACTAATGGTGGACAGTTCTGCAATCTGCCTACCATATACCAATGGCATCATCAATGGGGATTCCAAGCTAATAGAAACTACAGCCTTTCTCTTCCTGGAAAGTTAGCATGATGAAATAGAAGCCCATTGTTCTTGCTTTGAAAGTTGGTAATCTAGTTTGAAATGACCAAACCTGCCTACCGATGATGTCACTGGTAGGCAGTTTTCTGATCTGTCCCACAGCCCCCCTCTGAGACACAGACAGAGTAGACTGAAATGGTACCATCCTATAATAATTCATGTCAAGGACCCACAAATTGATATATATTTGGCTGTGGACCCCCATCTGAAAATGTTTTGTGCCAGGGACCTCCTGAAGAGAATATTTGTGTTTTAAAAAAAAATCATAATTAACTTAATTTCTGTATAATGCCATCATGTAACATTACTCCTTGCTCGTTGGGGTGGATAAAGGAACAATGGGAGAAAGACTTCGGGGAGGAATTGTGCGACAGCGATACTTGACTTCATTCATTCCTCCTCTACTTGTGCCAGACGTGGCCTGATACAACTTCAAGTTGTTCTGAGGGTCCACTTAACTAATGCTAAATTAGCTCGAATCTATCCTACTATAGACCCTTCTTGTCCACGCTGTAAAGCACAACCAGCAGACCATACATACAGTATGTTGTGGTCCTGCCCTAATCTCACCAATTTTGGTCGGATATATTTAATGCTTACTCAAAGATGTTTAAAAAAGTCATCACTCCCAACCCCATGTGTGCACTATATGGCTTTACACCAGAGACTTGTTCTATACGAGGCAAAGCACATGTAATCATTGCCTTTACATCTCTGCTCGCGAGGAGACTTATCCTCCTTTCATGGAAGCGACACTCTCCACCTAGCTTTACCAGATGGATTAAAGAGACTATGTTTTTCTTGAAACTAGAGGAAATCTAATTAAAGGGTCTGTTTAAAAAATCAGCCTGACTATTACGAGAACTTACAGGTGCCACTTAACGAGGAGACCTAAGTGGATGGAGCACTGGGCGAGACAGCAGGGTTCCCCTTTCCCTCCTTCCCTTCCCTTGCCTCTCTTCTTCCCTTTCTTTTGCTTTCCTTTTCCTTTTCCTTTTCCTTTACTATTTTACTCAGACCTTCTCTCTTTCGTTCTTTTTCTCTTTTTTGGAATTTCTTTTTATCATTGTTTCAACAACAAATATATGTATTTTTATTTTACATATACAGATTTGTATGTTTATGGAAAAAGCAAAAGAAATCTGAATTATGAAAAAACATTTCATTTTTCAATAATAAAAAAACTTTCCAAATGTACAAGCTTGCAGCGTGGCACGAAGTGACGCGTTGTGAGCTTGTATATCTGCTATTTTTAAATAGCTAAAGGAGAAAATATGGTTAAAATGGTTGAAATTATGACGCTATATTAACTTATTTTGCTGGGGACCCCCTGGTACCCCCCAAGGACCCCTGGGGGTCCCTGGGGGATCAATGCTTTTTTTTTTGGATTTTTTAGAATCAATGCTTTAAGTAACCGATATCCATTCCATCCAGGACGTTGTTGGCAAAGCTGTTGGCCATTTAAACCTGTATTTGTGGATGGGTTTGACTTACAAAAAGGAAGACGAAACCTGGAAGTGGGTAGATGGAACACCACTGACCACACCAACGTAAGACATTCCCTTCATTCTTCTCTTGTTCATTTTAAGTACATTTCAAATAATTCCTATTTGCTATGTTTTTATAAATGGTATTAGATGAAAATACAAACCTGCACTATTATGTATGTTAATTTCACAATCCAGTTTGTCTAATACATAAAATATAATTTGAATTCATGATTAAGAACTAAAGGTTTAGAGAGGAAAAACATCCTTGTAAAGGTTGAATTGAATGTTACTATACTTCTCCAGGTACTGGCACCCTGGTGAACCTAACAACCCTGAAGAAAACTGTGTTGAGTTTTATGGTAGTGGATGGAACGACATGTCTTGTGCTACTGCTATCCGTTGCATATGTGAAAGAGTTATCTACTGAAATGACCATTTTCACAATGTACTTTATTTAGTGTTTGAATGTGGTAGTTTATGTGTTTGCTTTGGTTTGTGGTTTGTCTTACAATTCTACTATGCACTGTTGTTAATACAGTAAAATACAATTTAAATTCATATTATTTTGTTAAAGGGGAGCCTGTGAATAACATGAATCATGAATCTGTTCCATTTGTTCAATAAAGTGTGTTGCATTTTCTGTTCGTGATGGTGTGGTCAAATCAGTTGGTTAAAACAATGAACATTGTCACACACGTGAGAGAGTTAAAGAGTAAATGAACAAATGACTGACCGCTTACCAGTTACTTTTCAAACTGGAAAGGAGCGCTCTGCGGAGTGCATACTGTATCTCCGTCAGGCTGGGTTGCCTAGTCAGTAGTCTCACGTAGCCAGACAACTATTCCACAATCTCCGAATGCTATATAGAGTCTCGAGCTACACCTCCCGAAATCTGAGTCGGGAAACTGTCATCTGTTCGTCATTTCCGTTCACGGAAATATATTTTAATTAGGTGGGGACATAGATTGGTGAAGCAATAGGAAGCGGCGCTGGAATCCAACCGCCTGGGTTTGGATCCGCCCTTCAAGACCATTGATAGGGCTCGCTCTTTCAGGCTAGTCTCTCTGTGAAGAGTGAGGACACATTGTATCAGTAGCGTGCACTTTGCCATGCGCTCAAAAAACAGAGGGAAAAAAACAAGTCTGAATCTTTTCCTGTGAACTTGGGAAGTCATTTCAGCTTAGTTTCAACATTAAATAGCTTCTCTTCCAGAACAGCACCCACACCAGACATCTTTCCCTCGCTTATCAACTTCAATTTATAGCATGCCAGTTCCAATTTTGCCTTCTCATTTGTTTCATCACTTCCAACCGTACTTGTTTGTCTCATATAATTATTCCAAGTGTTCCAATTTAAGCATTAACAATCCTTTTTGCTGTTCAGAAGTCTCAGGGGTCACTGCAGATGAAACCACTTCCTGTTTACCCACATCTTCAGACAAAATATCATCTTCCACCAGTTCTTTCTGAAGAGTTTTTATATTTTCAAACATTTATCAGCAATTTATCAAAACAGATTCAGCAATCTTTTAATAATTGGTCTTTCATACACTGATCCGGTAACGCCACTGAAGGAGTCTGAATGATGTGCTCTGCAATAGAGCCCACTTCGAAGCCACTTGTAAGTAAAGGATAATCAACAGGGGGGGATTCAAATAATTTGAATGCCTGTCAAATGATTTGTTTTTTTTGTGTTTCTGTTTTGTTTTGTCTTATGTAGCATGTTTTGTTTTGTTTTGTTTTGTTTTGTCTGTGCTTTCGTTTTTGTTTTGTTTTCTGGCTGCTGTGGCTGTTAATCCGTCCTGTGACGTTTGTAGTCCAATGAAGGCCCTTTATGTGAAAAAAATAAAAATAAATCATTCACTTTACTTGAATGATTAAAAATAGGATAATCAACAGAATTCCAGAATGTCCAAACCTATCTCACCAACTAACTCTACTCAACCGTAGTCTTCCAGTTGTTAATTGTAAGGGTAACACTCTAAATCAGTGAAAAGGCAACTGGTTGAACTAGCACAAACCCTGACCAAGCCCATGAGGTGTGTCACCACTAGGCTTGTGGCGTACATAGAATTTTTTACTGCCGATCGGTCGTCAGTGTCACCCAGATAATCTAATCAATCTGCATAATCGTCTCACTTATTGTGTGGTAGTCACTTGTTCTCCTGACAGCTCGCTGTCATCGTGCCTCCAAATTCAGTGCCATTCCTTCATTTAGAACCAACAACACTGCACCAAACAAACTGAGCTACAATCTGAGCAACGTAAGGAATGACTAAACTCTCTCTCCCTTAATACCAAAACCAAATGTGTGTGTGTGTGTGTGTGTGTGTGTGTGTGTGTGTGTGTGTGTGTGTGTGTGTGTGTGTGTGTGTGTCCCAAACAAATGCTTAATAAATAGGCTATCAAACCCTATAACAATGTGGGATCACAATCACACTCTTAATAAGGACAATCCCTTCATTTTAACCAACAAATGATGTGCCTGCCCAGGCTATAGCTCCTACACTATAGACCAAAAATACAAATCAAGCATCATCAAATGAGGTTCAAGCAGTGCAGTCCCACCGCAATTTACACTAATGAATCATTTCACTATCCATTGTGGCACAGAATAAACCTTCAAGTGTTACTTCCCAGCAAAGTCCCATAACAATTTCTGCCTCTACAAATTAGGCCAAAAGGCCACTAAAGTTAACACGTTACTAATTGGAAGTGTGTGTGTGTGTGTGTGTGTGTGTGTGTGTGTGTGTGTGTGTGTGTGTGTGTGTGTGTGTGTGTGTGTGTGTGTGTGTGTGTGTGTGTGTGTGTGTGTGTGTGTGTGTGTGTGTGTGTGTGGGGGGGGGGGGGGTATAAGTATAGACCAAGATCCACGTGAGGACCTTTTGCCAATGCATAACAAGTTTATGGTAAAGGTTACCGTACGCATGTTATTCTACACAAGGCAATACAATATCGTATCAATACAATTTATATAATATATTTGATAAATGGTGATTTTACTGTGTGCCTGCTAAAAAAGAAAAACAGCTTCAGCTATAATTGGACTATATTCTCAGGGTAGAGAATGTTTCATACACAAAGCACCTCTTGACATCAAAGTCCTCTTTTTTAAGTCAGTGGTGATATACTTTTATGAAGGAGCACTGAACATGGATCTAAATGTTAGGATGATATCAAAAAGCCTGACTGACAGCAGACGCCAAAAATGCCACACTTCACGACTTTTATTGTTAAATTATGCATCAATTATTCTGTTTGATGAACTGTCATGGGGCCCAGAATTTCAAGACACTTCCCCTGTACACACGCTCTATTTTGAGACAAAGCATTCATCATCTGTAGCTAGCACTGGAACTTAGTGGAGCGATAATGTCTTCGACCAGTGGCAGTGGTGGAAAGTAACCTAAGTACATTTACTCAAGTATTGTCCTTAAGTACAATTGTGAGGTGCTTTAATATTTCATTTTTCAACTACTTTATACTACTAATCCACTACATTTTATAGAGGCAAATGCTATAGCCTTTTCTCCACTATATTCATATGATACATTTAGTTACTTTGCAGATGTAAAATATATAATTAACAAATAAATGTATTGTTATAAATTAAGTTTGATAAAACTAGATTGATTGGGAGGGGGGTCTCCTTATAAACTGCAACATCAACCACACATTACTGCATCAATAATCATAACAGCGTAAATTAATTTGTATTATTTTGACACTTCTGTAAAATAAGTACTTTTACTTTGGGTGTTTTATATATACTGTGATCCTGATACCTTTGTACTTTTACTTAGGTCAAATCTTGAACACAGGACTTTCACACATTATTTCCACACTTGTGGTATTTCTACTTGTACTTCCATGCTACCAGAACACGCTGCCTCTAATGCCTGCTGGCGACACTGCCCACGGTCGTTCTTTACAGGCCCACTGGGATATGCTGATCAGTGGGATTTGTTAATCAAAGAGTCAGGACCACATGCACGTTACATAAATGTCCCAGAGGGCCAATTCCTGACATACACCAGGACATGTATGAATAACTTGACAATATCTACACTGTTCCCATATTCTCTGTGGAGTTTTTTCTATACAGGGATGTTGATTTAATCTTTATTGACAATGTAATTGTGTAAACGTTACATACATTAACACACCACAGTCAAAAGGATAAGAAAACGAACTTAAAGGGCTTTCATTTACCGCCGTGTACACTTAGAAAACATTATTACGGTTGCGCGCGCTCGCGTGTGTGTGTGGGGGGGGGGTCCAGCCGCCGTGTACACAAAGAAAACATTATTACGCGTGTTTGTGTGTGGGGGGGGGGACGCGACGACGTAATAATAAGAACAATAACAATATTGCTAATCTATTGGCTCGCCACCATTAGACACGATGTCACGGAGTAAACAAGCTAATGAAATCAGCTAACCTGGCCTTAAGGTGGACTGACTTAAGGTAGACCAGTACTTCTACACAGCACCAACTCATAACCCCTGTCTCATGCATATAGGCTACTGTCTGTATAACCCCAAGTTTGCAAATACTTTTGCCCTGCGAACTTCACCGGGTATGGAGTGGACTAGTACAATATAACTTATACAACTGGGGTGGTTGTATTTTGTCTCCCTGCTCTTCTATTGAGACATTTAGATCGTGTCAAAGGTCGTGTCTCACCGAGACACAGGATCTGACACGAATTTTGATCTGATGGTCAAGATTACATTTCTCAATTGTCCTGCATTTGTATAGTCATGTTCAAGATGGATTTTAAGGCATTGTTGCACTACGTTTTTTTTTACACAATTGCCATCTTATTCAAAATAAGTTAAATGCAAGTGTATGTAAAGAAACATTTAAATGTTGAATCAAGTCTCGTGAAAATATTTCACTATTATACCTTTTAAACGACAGACAATATTAACTTGAAATAGGGTAAACGCGATTGTTAACCACTTAAACCCTCTAGTCTTGCTAAAACAGACTTGAGTTACTGTACTTAGATGCTTGTTTTCTGTCTAGACATAGGGCCCCAAATCTCTTTGCCAAAAATACAACACTGCAGAAGTTACTCTAATCTTTAGTACCGCCATCATTCCTGCAAATCCATCATTATGTCATTGTTTCTCAATGTCGGGTCTGGGGACCGCTAGGGGTCCAAATGGACCTGTATGTGTCTGTAACTCTGAGAGTGTCCAATTGCACACTCACAGGTAAACGGATTACAGGTTTTTACAGTGTAGATTGGGGTCC
>NC_137618.1:11441997-11509497 GCF_963280865.1 Gymnoscopelus braueri | reverse complement strand
ATATATATAAATATATATATATATACATATATACATATATACATGTGACCCAATATAACTGTGTACAAATGGAACCAAATGGTTGGCTACATTTGTACACTCTCTGAGTTGTTACAGTGCATCCATTTGGGACCCCCCTGGAACCACCTCAAGGACCCCTGAGGGTCCCTGGACCCCACGTTGAGAACCAGTGGTCTAACTGTAGACCTAAATCCATGTGAGGACCTTTTGCCGATGCATAATGAGTTTATGGTAAAGGTTACAGTATGTTATTCTACGCAAGGCTCCTGTCGATCACATGTTGAGATGAAATTAAATAATTGATTTAATGTTTTCAGTACCAAAAGAGTGGGATAAAAATGGAGTGAAACTAGAAATGGACGCTCCGCTGAGGGCATATCTCCGCCAGGCTCTGTGGCCTACCCAGGGCTGTGTAAGACGTGGGTTAAAGCCATCAGGACCCAATTAAGCTGAATTTAACACATCACCCGCCAAGGTATTAAACATCGTTTGTTATCCCCTTGCCAGCATAATTACCTTCATCCGATGAATTTTGAAACGCCGTGGAGGCGACATTGTATTCCAAAAAAACAAAAAAGGCGGAGGGAAGGGGTAAGAGGAGGGATCTGTGTATTCAGACAGACCACAACATTCCAACCGCGATCCGCCAGTTTGGGGCTGGGGCTCGCTGAAAACGGTGGTTTTCAATGCAAAAAACTGCAACTGAGCTACAGCCGTTTTTCTGAAAATCCCATAGTCAGGGCGTAAGTGACGTTTTTTGGAATGATCTCACATCCACATACTTCTTCTCTCATTGACGATGGATCATCCCAGAGCTGTGTTACGGTGCCTAAAACAGCGTGCCTATTTTTTTTGTATAGATTTGGCGGACAAGTGCGCTATTTAATAGAATGCATTTATGTGCGATTGACAGGAAATGAGTTAATAGTCTTTTTACATTTGTAGCAATCAAAATACTTTTTTATTGCACGACCTACGTTTCAAAACGTAAATCAGACTGGTATAGCGACACCAGGAGGTCGATTTGAAAAACAATTCAGTGAAGTGTCTTCCTTGGTCTACTGGCAGCCCGGTCGGTCCAGCGATTTGCAATATTAGCTGCACACACATACTATAGATACACATTCAGGGCTGAAAATGGTATATCATAAAGCACTGATGCCTGCTGTATATCATAAAGCACTGATGCCTGTTTTACTGTTTATCATAAAGCACTGATGCCTGTTTTACTGTTTATCATAAAGCACTAATTCCTGCTGTACTGTACTGTATATCATAAAGTACTGTGTCAGAGATTCTCTCATTTGAAAGGAGGGAACGCACACACACACACACACACACACACACACACACACACACACACACACACACACACACACACACACACACACACACACACACACACACACACACACACACACACACACACACACATGCACACACACATCATTGTTATCATAGTTCTCCCGGCCATTAGCAGCTTATTGGATTCTGCTTTTGTCTGAAGTCGCAACATCCTGACATGTGCTGTCAGGCTAATGATTGTGTGTGTGTGTGTGTGTGTGTGTGTGTGTGTGTGTGTGTGTGTGTGTGTGTGTGTGTGTGTGTGTGTGTGTGTGTGTGTGTGTGTGTGTGTGTGTGTGTGTGTGTGTGTGTGTGTGTGTGTGTGTGTGTGTGTGTGTGTGTGTGTGTGTGTGTGCGTGTGTGTGCGTGCGCGTGTCTCCAATCCTTCATTCTCATGATGGGTTTAACATCTTTAACACATTAAGAGCTGTGGCATTGAATATACAGTAGATAAAAAATAGTAATACTGCTGCTGCTAGTACTATTACTACTAAAGGGTTACTTTTTGCTGCTATTTTAACCACACACCTTAATGTATGTATACATGTTATACATCTCATGTATTAGTGATGCGCGGGGTCGACCGACCCAACCCGACCCTCTTGACCCCAAAACGTATATGTTAAATAACCTGACCTTATTTGTTCCAAACAATTTCTTTACTATTTACTATTCTTTATTGTTGATTATCCCCACCCCCAGGAGGTTAAGGAAGGAATATTGATGTGTTCATGTAGCCTGCTAATATCAATATCAATATCATATTGTGTTTTGTAAAGAAGAAATCACACACTTGCACTGTGTGTAAAAAGGACGGATGATTTATTATTAAGCATGGTTTATTATGTCCTGATGGGCTGCAGAGCCATACTGTGTTATGTTTATACAATACTGTAAGTGTGCACAGCATGTCACAACATGTAATTCAAAACAGATTTCTGTCATTCAAATCTGCAACGTCTGATTGTTAATTCATTGTGTTAATGATGTGTTAATTACATACCCACACACTCACGCTCATGCACACACACACACACACGCACGCACGCACGCACGCACTCACGCACACACACACACACACACACACACACACACACACACACACACACACACACACACACACACACACACACACACACACACACACACACACACACTGTAATAGAAACATACAATCTAAAGGGCAACCTTTAGTTAGAGCACTGTACTATCAAGTACTCTCACACTGTTGTACACCAATGTTTCTCAAACAGTGTGCCGTGAGACAAGTCTAAGTGTGCTTTGGGATTTTGTGACAACCACACATTATTATTGCAATATACAATACAAAATGTCATGAATTATATGTAGTTTTGCACACTCATTTCCCAATACAGAGGCAAATTTCATTTTAACCACTTTCAACCTGGCCTCACTAGAATGTCGGGAAAAAATGTTATCTTTCAAAACTTTCAAAGATTGCTCAAATGCCTTGAGATTGGCTATTTTACAGGTGCCCCTATGTGCCCCCCTTCCCTGTCGGTACTGTTTTTGCCCTGATGTGACTTTGCCCTTGACCATTCGTCTGACCACCCCTCTATGGAGTTACATTTGTGTCTTTATTAACCAAACAAAAGAAAAACATTTGAGAGAGAAAAAATATAAACAGAGCAAAGAATAGTTTTGAATGAAAACGAATTAAAACAGCAAGCAAAAAATAATAATTTGTAAGCAAAGGAAATTATATAAACAGAACAACAAAATATTTTTAATTAAAACAAATTAAAAACGCAATCAAAAAAATATATTTGCAAGCAAAAAAATACAAGATTTGAAAGAAAATTAAAAATAATTTAGAACAAAACTTTTAAAATTCAAGAGTAAAAAAATAATGAAAAACTGTTAAAACTACATAAAACAAAATACTTAGTAAAATGTTTGGGTAATAAAATGTGTTGTGCTAAATAAAATGTTTTTAATGTTTTTTTTCCTCATTTGCGAACGAAAGTTGTTTTTTTCTGATTGCAAAATGCCTCTCTCAAAACCTATGTCTTTGGTCTCGATTTTTTTTTCTCTCTCTTGGATTCTTTTGTGTGAGGGGTTAAAGTTCAGAAGGCGGGTCCTACGCTGATAGATGTAAGACACCTCTCCATTGGTCACTCGGAGTCTGAGTGACAGCTTGACAACTTTCCCCTCCCAGCCAACAACAACAACATTCCACTCCGGCTCCCAGTACATTTCTCCAGCTGTGGCAGATTTTTGTGCTGCGAAACTTTGACAGATAGTCAGTGCGTAAGTATTTTAACTTCCCTCCTTTTAACTTTTTCACATATTAGGCCTATGGCGACTTTATTTAATTTAATGATATAAGATGTAGTAAGTTAAAATACATTATTGTGCTGCTAGTGGCCGTCACTCGCGCATCCAACGGCTATTGCCAGCCTGCAGCATGTCGTTGCATGTATATTATGTAGCTACTCCAGTTACCAGGTCAATCATCTATAACGTTAGTTTATGCTCTTATTGTGATGTGCTGCAATTATTTTTGCGTCATGTGATGCAAATGTTATCATTGAGTAAATTAAAAGTGCAGCTCAGTGTGCTAGGCTCTCAACTACGACGCATCCAAACAGGTACATTCTGACGTTTGCGTAACTATTTATATATTGACATAATTGTTGTTCTGGGAACCCAAATGAGTATGAAACTTAAGCCAGAGGTCTTCAGCTCTTTTCAGGCCAAGGACCCCCTAGCTCAGAGAAAGATAAGCAGGGCCCCCAATACATACTGAATAAAATTAAGATTAAACTTTTTCATATATTTCATAGATAGCTTCATAGACTTGTTTGACAGACACTGTCATGTTGGATTCATGTTAATGTGTATTTTCAGACATTTAACTACTTCAGCCCTCAAATACTTAGTAAACTTGACCTTTCACTCTGTACTTGGTCTGCTCTTTTTTCCCTCTACACCAAACAACGTTCCCAAAAATAGCAGATCTACAAGCTTGCAGTGCGAGGTGCTGTGAGCTTGTAGATCTGCTATTTTTGGCTAAAGTTCTCTTCAGTGTAGGCAGGGATGCTAGGGTTCAAGTGGTTAATGTAAAAAAAACATGAATTTGGTAGCCCCCCGTCGTAACTCTGAGGGCCCCCTTGGGGTTACGGTGACGGACCCTCAGACCCCTGACTTAAGCATTCGTAAGCCTAGTACAGTGCACCTCAAGTCCGTTTTATTAAGAGTAGCGGTTCTAAGTGTTAAACTGAAGTGATATTGATACATTCCAAACATTATCAAAGTATTTTGCGGCACCCACTTTGAGAAACCCTGTCCTACACTCATACAGCACATAATATACCCAGATTTTAACCGATTTTAGAATCAGAATAATCTTTGTCACAATCATCTTTATTGTCAAATCACAGGTTTACAGGTGTAAAACAGTGGGTGAAATTAGTTTTTGTGCAAGCTCCGTAGTTTCTTGTTTGTTTTCATAAAGAGAAGAAGTGGGGCCACTAACTAACCGGGTACAGGGCAAGCAATGTTCTCAAGTGATCGTAGTGTATCTTGTCAGTAGCACAACACAATTTCATTATCTGGATATCGGACTGTCAGACAAATAATACAGTTTCCGTTCATAATCATATTTGGTCCGCTGTGTATTTTATTGGTGATTCTTGTGAATGAGTTTAACATAATTGCTCTCTTTACGTTTATTGGTATATTTTTTTAAGCTTTGAAACTTGTTACTTCAGATGTTGATCTTTTGTCCTTTCTAAGATGTACAACCAGAAGATGCGGCTGAGGGAGAGAGACCCTCTGTGCTCATGGTGATGCAGTGGCTGACTGGGCAGGGACACAGGCATTTGCTGGTGTCGGAGAGAAAGAAATTCAAAATAGTTGACCACAACTGTCTAGTCCACAGGCCAGGCCACACTGTTTGTTATCCCATTGTTAGTGCTTGTAACACTTCCAACAGCCCACCTTGAAGATTACGAGTCTTTTAAGACCAACTTGCTTTCGGACATTAACGGTGCAAGCTTTGACAGAGTGTAACTTGTAAATAACTGTACATTGTCACTTTCTTACTCCAGTCCATTGTCAATTTTTACTCGTGTTAAGGATACAAACTTAAAGGAAAACTTGGCAGATTATGAACCTCTTACCCTAACCCATTTTAAAAGTGTTTCAGGTCCAATTTTGTCTGCTCATTTATTTGTGTCATCACTTCCAATTTCACTTCTGTATCTTGACTGAGGTCTCTATCCTGATTGGATAAAATTGGCATCCCAACCTGAGCATGCATTTTCTGTTAGAGCCGGAGACATGTTACTGAACACTCTATATAGCAATGAGCTATTTAACACTTATTTTAACAAAAGAAAATCACTTACCCTCCCTAACGTTTGAAATGATTGCACTTTTTAAGGGCACTGGCAGTGTAACTGTTTTAAAATGTTTTTCTTCTTTCAAATCAATCTGCTCTACAACTGCTCTACAAATGGCAAGTGTGTCACAGTGTTTAAAGTTTATGTGAACCCAAGTAACAAGTTCTACAACAGCTTCTACCACATTCACACAGATGGATTTGGGGAAATATAATATAAACTCAGACCATTTGTAAATCGGTGTTAATTGTCGATGTTAGGGTTAGCATACGATGGCATACGATATAGCCCACATTTTGGTTAAAATGTATTTTAATAAACAATTCACTGAAAATGTAGTTGTATGAATACATTGTGAATTGCTATATCTGTTAATTTGACCTTCGAATGCAGTTTATGCTAATTATAGGAAAGTCAATGTTGGATAAATAGATTTCTGCTCAACTTAGGCCTTGTCTGTGTATACTGAAATGCTGGACGAGAATGCCAAAACAAAAAGTGCTTCTGCATACCAAGTTAGAACTGCATTTGTTAGGATTTAAGGTTGGCAGGTTGAAAAAATGCATGTAGCATTTAATCATAAAGTAAGCACACTATCAGACGAAACGTTTCCAAAGCAGTCTGTCTGGAATGGGCCTGGCCAGTAGGCCAGTCACTTCAGCCTTAATTAGAATAACAAATATAACATAAAATAATGTTGCTTTATTTTATAACTTCAAGGGTTCCCAAATGTTTCAGGCTGTGAATCCCTAAAATAATCATATTTGAACTGGGGACCCCCCAAAATAATCATACTTGAACTGGGGACCACCCACCCTGACAAGCACTTGAAATTGTAGGCATTAGATTTAGTTTGACTCGTTTCCACAGATAAATATTGTGAAAATAGCCGAACAACAAGCGCACAATGCCTTTAAAAAGGTCTTAAAAGTCATTAAATTGTCACTTTAGAAATGTGTTACCCTGTATACACTTATACTGTATATGTTGGTTTGTTTACTGTTGAGAGAGAAAACAATGTTGCCCATTAAGCTAATCTGGGGACCCCCTCTGAGGGTCCCGATCCCAAGTTTGGGAACCACTGGCCTACTATAACAGTAACAACAATACAACAATTTTAAATACAGATCACAAACTGTAAGTAGAACAGAAACCTAACATTAGGGAATCATCTGAATTGCTAATAGCCTAAAATGCTCAATATTGTAACGAATAGTGTAGCGCCCAGAGCTGGGATGGAGCTCTGACCTCAGTCCCAGAGGACCACAATGGAAACAAGCCTTTTTGTGTTATCCTTATAACAATCATTGTACAATTGTACCTCTGTATCCTACTGTTAATAAAGTATTCCATCAATCTGTTTACTCAAACTGTTTACTGTACATATTTTTTTTGTTTTAGTTTTTATGATGTTTTGCATAGTAGTGTATATCTGTCTGTCATTAAATGTCTCTATGAATTGAGTACAAAGGACCCCAATGGAAACAAGTCATTTTCTTCTTTGTTTTTTTTGCAAACTGCTAATAATTCAATCAATCAAAAAACCATGCTCCCCATCCCTGCATTCAACAAACTACATAAGGAAGGGGGAGCTGTCACTCAGACTCCAAGTGACCAATGGAGAGGTGTCTTACATCTATCAGCGTAGGACCCGCCTTCTGAACTTTAACCCCTCACACAAAAAAATCCAAGAGGGAGAAAAAAAAATCGAGACCAAAGACATAAGTTTTGAGAGAGAAGGCATTTTGCTATCAGAAAAAAACAACTTTCATTCGCAAATGAGGGAAAAAACATTAGAAACATTTTATTTAGCACAACACATTTTATTACCCAAACATTTTACTAAGTATTTTGTTTTATGTAGTTTAAACAGTTTTTCCTTATTTTTTCACTCTTGAATTTTAAAAGTTTTGTTCTCAATTATTTTTTATTTTCTTTCAAATCTTATATTTTTTTGCTTGCAAATATATTATTTTGATTGCGTTTTTAATTTGTTTTAATTAAAAATATTTTGTTGTTCTGTTTATATAATTTCCTTTGCTTACAAATAATTATTTTTTGCTTGCTGTTTTAATTCGTTTTCATTCAAAACTATTCTTTGCTCTGTTTATATTTTTTCTCTCTCAAATGTTTTTCTTTTGTTTGGTTAATAAAGACACAAATGTAACTCCATACCCCTCCCCTCTCTGTTCCGAAGTTGTTTGAGAGACTGATTGGGCAACCCAGCTGAAGATGGTTGAGTTAATTATGTCTCTTGGTATTTAAAGAACTGCCTATGTTAGTCCTATTGTCAGACTATTGTCTTGAGTTGTTGCCAGTCATGTTTGTTATTTGCCATGCTCGAGTTACTGTTTGTTTGTACATTTACCTTGTTTGAGGAAGAACCTTTGTTTGCCAGTCCCCCCCCCCCCCCTCTTTGAGAGATACCTGAGTTTGTTAATTTTTGAATTAGTAAAGACTTTCAGTTTTGCCCAAAACCTTCTGCTCTCTGTGTTCTCTACAAATTTGGGTCCTACGTTTCATCCTAATCGTGTTCTTGAGATTATGACTTGCCCATCGGTGTGCCTTGGGCACAGAGTTTGAACACCGGTGTTGTACATGAATGCACAGTGAATAAATAAAACATGACATCTCCACAAAAGAAGTACAGTCTGTTTCCAACCCGGCATGCTCTCCTCCGGTCCATGAGGGTTCCAGGTATAACCTGACTGGCAGTGCATGTTCCACTCATTCCCCCTGGGGTATATATCTGCACCTAGAGGCCAGGAAGGAGAATGAATTGGATCTTTCATTGGTGCTGGTTTGCAGTGGTGTAAAGTAACTAGTACATTTACTCAAGTACTGTACTTAAGTACAATTTTGAGGAACTTTTACTTTACTGGAGTATTTCCTATTTTCAGTACTTTTACTTCTACCCCACTACATCTCAGAGGCAAATATTGTACTTTTACTCCACTACAATTATTTGAAAACTTTACTTACTAATTACTTTGATTATTATACACTAACCACTTCAAAAAATCATTTGAAAATAGCCAATCTACACACTCACAATGCGTCGCGATGTGACACATTGTGAACTTGTAGATCTGCTATTTTCAAAAGATTTTTTAAAACATTTTGAACTTGTGAAATGGGGCATTCTGCACAATGAGTACTTTTACTTTTGGTACTTTAAGTACATTTTGATACCAATACTTTTGTGCTTTTACTCAAGTACATTTTGAATTCTGGACCTGTATTTCTGCATTGCAGTATCGATACTTTTACATAAGTAAAATAAATGAGTACTTCTTCCACCACTGCTGGACTGGACTCGAGTCAGAGCCTTTGTGGTCACGTGTTTATGAGTGAGAATCTACCTGCCAACATCTATTGATTGACCTTCACCAGGAGTTGACCTGGGTTTTTTCAGCTTGTTTGCAGATCTGATCTGTTTTCTCTGATCGGTATTTGATATCTGCTGCTAAGTGATGGCTCTTATTTGCACAAGAGATGGAGACACTGCTTTATTTCCATTCCATTGTTTGAGTAGACACCTTATGTATATTTCATGTTGTTTTGACATGTTCCTTTTCTTATTATCTTTTTGTCAACGGCAACTCACGGAAGCTTGTATGGAAAATAATTTCACCCACTGTTTCACATTGTATTGTGTTGTTTATTTTGCCAGTTCCATAAAAACAACGTGATGCATGCAGCATGGAACCTGTCATGGGAAGGTCAGTGGTGGAAGAAGTACTTTTCTTTTTGACTTACTTACTGTTTAATACCAAATAAAAATACTCTGTTACAGGTAAAATACCTTTATTATAAATTTGACTTGAGTAAAATTACAAAGGTATAGTGCCATCACAATATACTTACGTACCAAAGTAAAAGTACAAACTTTTTAAAATCATGAAGAAAAAAATGGAAACATTTTAAAACAAATCTTCTCTTATGGGGTCTCTACAAAACATTTTCAGGTAGGGGTCTGCGTATGCAGACTAATACATATCAATTTAGGGGTCCTTGACATTGATTGATTGATTGAATATTTTTAATTTACAGAAATGTAAAACAGCAGTCAAACAATTTGTCTAAAAGGATAATACCAATTGTTGTTTCCATTGGGGTCCTAGGTATTCATGAAAACGTTTGAGAACGTTTGAGAACCACTGCCCTAAAAATACAGCCTTCTTTGTACAGACAGATACGAGCACGGCAAAACTTCCACTTTCAATTTCATGCTCGCTGAACTGGGACCACGTTATCAGTCAGAATTAGAGAAACACATTATGGCCACGGTTTATTTAAAGTCCAATTTATACTTCGTCATACTATAAATTAAGCATAAAGCTATGATGTGCACTTTTTAAATTAGTAATCTAGGGGCTGCCCCAAAAAGATGATTAACTTTAGGGTTGAAAAGTCATGATTGAGACCTGTAGAACAAGAGATGGAGGCAAGGGGTTTTACAGTCACACATACAGGTTTTATTTGTTTTTATTTAGAGATAAAGAGATTGATTACAAACTGCCTAAGAAGCTGCTAAGGGCACACAAATCAGTGACAACGGTAATATACACTGGCATAAAGACAGTACTCACATCTAGACTATATGTAGGCCTACATTACAGGAGTGATACTTGTTAGTTTAAGATAGGGCCATCCAAACTTGTTTTTTAAACGGGCACATATTTGATAGTATGATGAAGATACAAATACCTCGCTGCACCTCCTTGTAAATAGGCTACTTTTCCTATTCATTATACAACAAAGTGTATAGTACACTGTGTAGAGCTGTAGTGGTTTAGCAAGCTGTCAACCGTCATATTTGTACTGTATGACTTTCACATTGAATTAACAATGGCAAATTGGCAGTGGTGGAAAAAGTACTCAAATGTTTTACTTAAGTAAAAGTATCAATACTGCGATGTAGAAGTACTCTGTTACAAGGAAAAGTCAGAAATTCAAAATTTACTTGGGTAAAAGTACAAAAGTATTTGTATCAAAATGTGCTTAAAATACCAAAAGTAAAAGTACTAAAATGTTTGAAAATAGCAGATCTACAAGATCACAATGCGTCGCATCGCAACGCGTTGTGAGTTTGTAGATCGGCTATTTTCAAATAGCGTATGTATAAAATAGGGCTAAAGTGGTTAATGTATGTTTTATAATGTAATAATTTATATCTGCAAAGTAACTATTAACAAAAGTTTTCAAATAACTGTAGTGGAGTAAAAGTACAATAGTTGCCTCTGAGATGTAGTGGAGTAGAAGTAAAAGTACTGAAAACTGGAAATACTCCAGTAAAGTAAAAAATACCTCAAATTGTACTTAAGTACTTACTTAAGTTACTTTACACCACTGCAAGTTGGCAACACTGCTGGCAAATAAAAGAAAACACAATTGTTTCTACTCTCTCAGTGAATACCAATTGTAATTTGCATCGCCTCTGGAAGCAGTAGCCCTCATTATGTATTAGCTGCAGTAGACACCATGCTGGAACGTCATGTCTATGGGGGGGTCATCAGCGTGGCCAAGCAGAGCTACAGAATGGGGCTGCCACCCTGAGGTGAAAAGATAAATTGCAACTTGAAAGTGTATGGTTGACAGTGCTTCTTGGGCCATAAATAATACATCATAAGAAAGAAGCCACAGGCTTAAAATAAAATCTGCCCTCGTGCCACAATGGGCCTGCTGGCCGGACTTTGGACATGTCTGGTTTTAGATGTTTTTTTTTCTTCTCAAAGAGGATGTGTTTGGAAAACAAAAATATAGTGGTGTGGTTTTATTTCAGCCATTGTAATGGATCATGTAATGGATTGATTGACATTGGAGTTAGTGTGATAATAAATGTGTTCCGTTTTAGTGAAAGCAGAGGCTGCAGGCTACAGAGGACAGATGTAGGATGGGGGCTTTGAGGAGCAGTAATGATATTGTTATTGAACACTTTGTTTAGATCTAAATAACATCAAATACCCATTAGGAATGGGACATCTCTCTCTCTCTCTCTCTCTCTCTCTCTCTCACTCACACACACACACACACACACACACACACACACACACACACACACACACACACACACACACACACACACACACACACACACACACACACACACAGGGCACCAATTTGGTGAATGATGCTAATGGAATTGGGGTCCATTTCAACTTCAACTTTATTGACACGTTTACAGGTGTAAAAAAAGAGATTTTTTTTTTCACACTAGCTCCCATCATTTGTAGTTTTCAGGAAAGGGAAGAAGAATAGAGAATGAGGAGAGAATAAGGAAAACCGGTTAGATATTCAAATATTCTTGATATGAGCAGATACACATACAAGCATGTCATACAGTATATGTCATATATCGATATGAGTGGAGTAAGATAGATAGATAGGTGCATGTTAGAAGTGGCAATGAATGGGGCAGTTAAATAGCAGGAGCAATCGTAACAGATATCATACATGAGGTGCAGCAATGGAATAATAACAGATTTAGTTCAAATACATCACTATTAACACATCCTCAACGTATTGATGTTGAATTTAGCTTGAAATGTAGCATCAAATGTATATAGTTTAGAGGTAATTGAATTTCTGGTAGTGAGCATGTAATGTTGTTTATGTCAAAGAAAAATAATGAACAGCCACATTAACAATATGTTTGGAACAAAGCTATAACACTTAACAAGGCACATGCAATTTAAAGTGAAGAGGTGGAGAGATATTTCAGTATCTGGAGTTCTGAGGCTGGTTAAACATGGATGCTGTGAATCATGGAGTGCTGCTGCCTGTCTCTGGGCCTGTGCCATGATCAGGGTCAGGATTATCTGTTTGACCACCTCTGGAGCTGGACTGAATCCAGTACTGCTCGACCCAGTTGTCGATAGTTGGACGGACAGGGAGGGTAAGGTTGTCAAAGCGTGCTTGGCCGCCACTCAAGCGGGTAGCTGCATACATCAGGTTAGCAAATTTAGATTTTTTGAAGTTCCCTTGCATTTGCGGACACAGGGCAAAATTCCACCCAGACCAGTGGCTCCCAGCACCACCATCGATGTAGTCCGCAAAATCTGCCGCCACTTTCAACTCATCAACCCCTGTAGTGGTGTGTATGATATCTGCGAGATTCTGCCATGGGAAGTCCTTAAACCTTTTCATAGCCCTTACGGTTGTCACGATCCCTGTGAGCCCCTTGTACTCTGTCTGCTCACATAGAAGGCTCAGATGGGGTGAAATAGGCTTCACTTGTTCCTGGAGTTGGTGAAATACACGCTGGAAGTCTACTGATTCGTTTCCTCGCCAAACCTTGGACAGGAAGTCCCAGCCCCTCATGACCATCTCGCATGAAAAGTCGAGCCTGTCCGCCATAATTTCTCGGCCAGCACGGTTGATAACCCTGCGAAGCTCGGCATGGGTCATGCTTCCGCCCGATGTCAAAATCGTTGTCCCCAACACCAACAGATTCATGACATCATTCCGCATGTGGGAGCCTTGGGGCTGCATCGCTGCAATCAACAGCACCTCCAAAACGGGGGGCGAAGCACCGTCCACCAGGACATGGCTTGCTTCGCCATTCGAAACATCAACATCAAGGTAGCCCCCAAGGGCCCACGGGTGGAGCTCCCCGGCATCGGGTTGAGGGTTCGCACCAGCGGGTGCACAAGACGGCTGGTTGGCATCAGCTCTGACAGGGTCGTCGGCTGCCGTGATCTGATCGATCCACTGCCTCCAACGGTCGGCATGAAGTGAGACTAATCCCTTTTCATCTGGGACCACCGGGAACCCTACGGGGAGCTCTCCAGAGATCAGTTGAAGGGCATCAATCTGAACAGCTGTGACAAGCTTTCCAACTGGAAGAGGATGTGCACCAAACGACGCGCGTATGACATCTTGACATAGCTGGAGTCCAGCCTGACGCTCTGCAGGCAAGTTCTCCAGACATCCGCCTACCATGGACAGGGCTGCAATTCCCATCCGCAAGTCATCATTTAGTATCTGTCCTTCTTCTCTTAGCAAAACCCGGATCTGCCGAGCAAACAGCCCACGGCTCATGAGGTTGTAGTCACGTTGGGGTCCAGGGGGCCCCAGGATTCGGGCGTACCAGCTGGTTGCGTCGGGGCAGAGCTGGGCTAGTCCAGCCAAATTGAATGGATTAGGCCTAGCCATACTGTTTGCAGTGGAGTTCCCCCGGAGTTTGGCTAGTCCAGCAAGACCGAACGGATTAGGCGTAGCCATGCTGTTTGCAATGGAGCATCAACCTACAAAGACAATTCACAAGTTAGGCTAGGGCTGTCACGATCATGCAATTGTACTTGACGATTAATTGGTATAGGCTACAAATAATTGAGATTAACAATTTAATACGTTTTTAGAACATTAAAACGTATAATACATTTTGAAAAATAGTTTCTGTTTGACTTTTAGGCTTTGTAAACAAAAAATGAACAGGGTAGATCTAGACAAAAACATAAATAGTGGATACAAATAATGTAACTATAAACATGCACAGTTACGTACACACACACACACAGTCACACACACACGCACGCACGCACACACGCACACACACACACACACACACACACACGCACGCACACATGCACGCACGCACACAACTGTTTTTTTCCCCCAGCAATGCGCAACCACAGAAGGAAAAAAAATAGGCGTCAAGAATACAATGACTGTGCATTAAACCAGTGGTGGGAAAAGTTCTCACATCTTTTACTTAATTAAAAGTATCAATACTGCAATGTAGAAATACTCTATTACAAGTAAAAGTCCGGAATTCCATATTTACTTGAGTAAAAGTACATTGGTATCAAAATGTACGCATTGTGAGCTCGTAGATCTGCTATTCTCAAATGGCCGAAATGTATATAGAGATGAAGTGGGTGTATGTTTTGTAATAATAATCAAAATCTACAAAGTAACTAGAAACTAAAGTTTTCAAATAATTGTAGGGGAGTAAAAGTACAATATTTGCCTCTGAGATGTAGTAGAATAGAAGTAAAAGCACTGATTGATTGATTGATTACATACTTTATTAACAGTTTGAAAAAAAAGCACAGGAAGTACAGTTCAATACAAGGTCTGCTAAAAGGATTAAAACCCAATTAAGCATATGACTTGTTTCTAACCGTAGAATATGACTCTCGTAGATGTAATTTATGATGTATTCTAAGCCTAGCTTGTTTCCATTGGGGTCCTGTGTATTCAATTCATCGACAATTACTTTACACCACTGCATTAAACATATACTTACATATAATATGGCTATCCGCTAGTTAAACCAATCGCGAGGTTCAGGTTATTGTTGCTTTCCTAGTTGAGCAGCTCCAGAAGAAGTCGAAAGCGAAAGAGCTGAATGAACCAGAGGTCCGGTTTAGCAAGTATGGGTAACTGCAGGCAAATTTGGCGCTGGAACATGGGCGTGTTCACACCAATGGGCGTGTGCACACCAAGTGCCGTCACAAGTGGGCGTGTTTACACCAAGCTGTGATTCGTCTTTTGAAAAAATTGTTACTAGGTAGATTTGTTACTAGGTAGATTTGCTGAAAGTAAATATGTTTTTCTAATTTCTCTCTCTTATACCTCAGTGTTTCGACCGCAGTTGTCCCGGGGAGCGACCCACAGACCCACCGCGTGCACCTCGCCGACCTGGATCCAATACGCCCTCCGCGGTCCCTGGGCTACAAGCCCGAAAAAAACGTGCCTTTTGACGGCTGGGGGTCCACTTTTCTGACATCTGACCTCACTGGACGGTCCACCACACTTTGTTTTACACCTCCCCGGCCTAGCTGAGAGTGTGGAGTTGTAGGGGAGGTCTCCCCGAGCGCGTGCGTACGTCAGAAGTGCTGGCACCAACAGCCGTCTCCTGTCCAGTGTCCACTAATGTCTGAAAACGGCACTTTTCTGACCTCTGACCTCACTGGACGGTTTGCCACACTTTGTTTTACACCTCACTGGCTTAGCTGAGAGTGTGGCGTTGTAGGGGAGGTCTCCCCAAACGCGTGCCTATGTCACAAGTGCTGGCACGAAGAGCCGTCTCCTGTCCAGTGTCCACTAATGTCTGAAAACTGCACTTTTCTGACCTCTGACCTCACTGGACGGTCTGCCACACTTTGTTTCACACCTCTTCGGCTTAGTGGAGAGTGTGGCGTTGTAGGGGAGGTCTCCCCGAACGCGTGCGTATGTCACAAGTGCTGGCACGAAGAGCCGTCTCCTGTCCAGTGTCCAATTTGTATATGCACTCCATTGAACAGCATTTATCCATTTAGATAAATTATTAATGTTATCAAAACCGTTTTTGTTACACAGAAACATAATTTGTGTTGTATAGCTTCGTTTAAATGCCTAATTTATAGTTTTAATATGCAAATGAACCGTTTTCCAATGGTTTTCAATGGCTTCTGTTTTTTCTAGAGGGCACTCTTATTCTGAAGAGATCGTCCACCGGAAGTCTTATTGTTGCTAAGTGTGGGCGGGACTCTAGACCAGTGTCTATCAACCTTTTTTGTGCCAAGGCACACCTGGCATAGCCAAAAAATCCCAGGGCACACCTAGATATACGGTATATATAATTATATATATATATACGGTATATCTATATACACACACTAGGGGTGTGCCAATTTTCACATTTCACGAAACGATACGATACGATATTGGGCACACAACTTCGATACGATTTCGATACGATACGCACTTTTTTATCATGAAAATATATGGGGGAGAAAAAAAGCAAATGCAAACAAATATTTCTGTTTTTGCATTATTCAGACATGCAAACTTGTAGCTTTTCAGCTTCCACTAGCCGTTTTGAATCCAAATAGGGCAATAGTGTGACACCTGACCCGAAAAAAAACAGCATGTTGTCACCCTTTTCACCTCGGGGCTGTTTGCATGCCTGATTATTATTATTGTTTAAAAAAAAAAAAAAAAAAAAAAAAAAACTTTTTTTTTTTTTTTTTTTTTTTTCAAAATCTTTTTTTTTCAAACCTCCTTCAAATGGCGCGGCACACCTCAGCAGTAGCCCCGGCCCAAAATTGGGACGTTTGCCAGGGTTGATATACACTGCTCTAGACCGTTATCTGCTCGAGCGCAGTGTTGCCATGTCCGCTTATTATAAGCGACTTTGGGCTTGTTTTTCTCGCTGGTAAATATTGGTAGTTGCGGCGGGTTGCGTTTTTTTGGGGCTCGTTTCTAAAGTGTAGTTGTGTATTTGGGCAATATTGTACTATTACTCCACTACAATTATTAGAACACTTTAGTTACTAGTTACTTTGCAGATTTAGATCATTATCACAAAACATGCATTAATCACTTTACACCCATTTGAAACTAGCCGATCTACAAGCTCACAATGCGTCCCGATGCGACGCAATGTGAGCTTGTAGATCTATATTTTCAAAAGATTTATATACATTTTGAACTTGTGAAATGAGTACTTTTACTTTTGGTACTTTAAGTACATTATTTGATACCAATACTTTTGTACTTCTCCTCAAGTAAATTTGGAATACCTTACTTTTACTTGTAACAAAGTATTTCTATACTGCAGTATTGAGTACTTTTTCCACCACTGAAAATGGGTTTAAACTGGGCTCAGTCACGTAGCAAGCACAGTCGCTTCTTTTGAGCTTGTTTTCCCCAGTCCCGGTTGCTTATTTCTCACGCAAAATCTGGCAACACTGCCGGCAGCCAGTCAGCCCACTGATGCAGCAGGGGAGTTGTCAGTTGTCTGAGCTCAGCATTACATTGGGATCAAAACAAAGGTACGTTACATGCAACTGTGCTTATGGCTCGCTTAAACCGACATATCGGTCGTCTGTCGCTCACAACGGATCAACGCTCATCAATAATTCACTTTATAAGCAGCTTCCTTCCTTACAACGCTGCGTACAGTACTGTACTGTACAGTACAGTACTGTACTGTACAGTACAGTACTGTAGCTCCTAGTGGCTAAAAGCTGATCTTCATATCGCGAGAGTGTTGCTTCTTGCAAAAAAATAAATTAAAGATCTGCAAGCAAGCGATCGCATTGTAGATCTGCTATTTTCTAATGTCCGAAACGTATATAGGGTTTAAGTAGTTCATGTATGTTTTGTAATGATAATCGAAATCTACAAAGTAACTAGCCCTGAAACATGACTGTCATACCATGACAGTCATGGTGCCGAGTCCCCCTGGTCTAAAGTTGTGTTCGATTTTTTCACATTGCCATCTCTCATATAAACATAAACGTTCAGATTTCAAATATAAAGTGCTTACCACCGAGCCACGGATGTTACAAGGCGATGCGGACCGCGATGAGTACCCGTATCTCCCGTATTGTTCAATAAAAAGCATTTTAATCCCATCGCCGGCCATTTTCTTTTTTTTTTAATTTTGGTTTTGTAATGTATCAGAGTGCAATACACCTCCCAACCATTAGTGTCGCATGGTTGAAAGTATCGGAGACAATTTGGAGAAAATGGCCGGCGATGGGATTAAAATGCTTTTTATTTAACAATACGGGAGATACGAGTACTCATCGCGGTCCGCATCGCCTTGTAACATCCGTGGCTCGGTGGTAAGCACTTTACATTTGAAATCTGAACGTTTATGTTTATGTGAGAGATGGCAATGTGAAAAAATCGAACACAACTTTAGACCAGGGGGACTCGGCACCATGACGCTTGTATACAAGCGTCATGTGAACCATGGCTACAAAGTAACTAGTAATTAAAGTTTTCAAATAATTATTGTGTGGTAAAAGTATTGGAAATTGGACATTGGAAATACAAGAGTAAAGTACAAATATCTCAAAATTGTGCTTAAAATTGTACTTAAGTACAGTACTTGAGTAAATGTACTTTCTTTGAGTTGTATCCGTCAGTTACATGTTACAAGCCAACAGCTTCTATGAGTGGGTTGAAAGGCAATGTGGCCGTCATGCTGTCTGATTATTAACTACTACAGCAACTCTTCACCCACCATGCATTCTATTTTTACACACACACACACACACACACACACACACACACACACACACACACACACACACACACACACACACACACACACACACACACACACACACACACACACACACACAGAGAGAGCTGTGAGTTGTGTTCAGTAGTAGTGCACAGCAGCACCAATGCTTCCATTCAGAATTGGAATCCGCTTTATTCATGTCCCATCACAGGTATGATCATTAATATTATGTATGTACACGAGGTAATAGCAGCAGGTGCTAATGTGTACATGAGGCACAGCAGTAGAAAGGAAGTAACTGATCTAAAACATTGGCCTTTGTGCATAAAAGGCAAGGCAAATCAGTCATAATGTTTCACAGGTTTCTGGTGCGATGCAGTGCATTTGAACGTGAACTTGTTGTGCAACATATTTGATGGTTGTGTTTTTGCTGCAGATAAGAATGGCCCTAACTCAAGTGTCCTCCAACAAGTGTGCAGGCGGCTACCAGAAGGTGTTCGAACATGACAGGTGAGATGACGATGTAGTACGACACACACGTTGTAGTACGACACACACGTTGTAGTACGATTTCTGTCTCTGATATGACATGCACTCTGACACAGAAGCCCGTGAAAAGACAGGCAAATAATATAAAGAGCACTGGGCACAAAGTACAAGGAGGCTATTCTGTTGCCGTGACGTATGCGCCCCGTCAGAACAACTTCCGGGTCCAAGTGTGTGTTTTGCCAATATGCGCAGTGCTGTGTCCCTCGCTGTTTTAACAGATCTGAGACTAAAATAACGACTAAAGTGTCATTCTACCGCTCTCCTGACAACGACAAAGAGAAGAGGAAATCGTTATTATCTATCTATATGTATGAAAAATGAATATTATAATGTTAATAATAATGATAAATAAATATGTATATAAATATATATATTAGCCTACTTTTTTACTGTCTATGATATTAGCATTAAGACCTTTATTATCCCTCAATGGTTCTATTCTGAAAAAGGAGGTTATTGTAAAAATATTTACAGGTTTCGACATGTTTGTTTATAATGAAGAGTGGGCGGCGCTGGTGCCTCTTGGACCCGGAAGTGACGTCGGACTACAAAAAGACGAATTGGCCATCAATCACTGATGTCATTTGCGATGTTAATCATCTATGACGTCGTGGAAATCTACATATTTTGTGCAAAGTTTCAGACCAAGCCACCTCTCCATTGACTTCCAGTGTAAAATTAAAGTTGTAATATATAAAACCTTTCAAAAAGTTCCACTTGACCTTCCCCAGATCGTAGCACACTGCTGCTATGGAAAGAAAGTTAAATATTAAAGAATAAAATAATAAGGTTTGCCATCATAACCTTCCACGGATCATAACACACTGTTATGGAAAGTTGCCGCCCGGTCTGACTGGGATGCAGGCATGCATAAAAGACAAACAGATGGACACACAGAAAACTTCAACCTTATAATGTAGATCACTTTTTTTTTAAAACTGTTAACAAAAAAAAACATAAATAACCTGCAACTTAGACGTGGAAATGAGAGAAATCCACAGCTTCATAAATGCCACTATGCAAAACAATGCTTGCTCAGGGTGGTGGATGGTGGGGGGAGGACAATGTCAGGTCTCTTCTCAATTTGTTTAGTGTCTTCTTGACACAAGTTGTGATTTCGTACTATAATATATTTGTATTGAAATTAATTTAATTTAATCTCTGTGCAGCACTGAGCTGAAGTGTAAGATGAAGTTTGCCGTCTACCTGCCCCCCAAGGCAGAGGGTGACGTGAAGTGTCCTGTGATGTACTGGCTCTCTGGTGAGTTGCCTACTCTACCCACTCATTTGTGTGCAAGCCGGCTGTTTCTCCTTCCATGGCTGTTCGGCTGCAGGGTTCTCACTGGGGCTAGGCAATAGTATAGATGCGATTGTGATATGGAACTAGATATCGTCTGAGATTTTGGATAATGTAATATCATGATATGCAGGCGCAAACTTTTTTTTAAAGAACTTTTCAGCGATAATCACCGGTTTGAATCCAAATGAGGTCATCTGTGTGATTCATGCGAATCTGAGGAGAAATTGTTTTAGGAGGGTGGCGGGGCAATCACAATGGCTACGCTGGGAAATCGCATGGGGGGTCCTGACGAGCCTGCCTACTCAAAGCTATTTCCAAACTAGACAACGGTGTGTACAAATATGATGCTTTGGATGCGCGTCCATTGTTTCATTGTACACACATGCGAGCGCATGAGACTGTCAACAAGACAGTCTCATGCGCAATCTACAACCGAAAGAGCTGTAATAGTTGGATAATTCCCATGGGAGTTAAGTTAACGTCACGCTCTGGACGAAGCAGTTGGGTTCAGCTGTCACTGTGGGTGTAGGTTGGTCCCTGGCAGACGCTGCACTCACTGTAGTGTGGAGACACAGTGCGTCCCTGAATAAAGCACTTGCGTTAAAACCAGTCGTAGAGTGTACACGACGTCCCATCCCTGTTTCACAGTGCATGGTTTTCAGTTTTGTGAAAGATGCAGTTAAGCTCACTCCATCAAGACAGGTTAAAGTTGTACAATGCAGAATCACAAATAACGATTTTTAGCAACCTCTGCTGGTCACTACCGTCACTGCATACAATTTCCCTAGTCCTCGATTACCCAGAATTCCATTCGTTTTCACCGGAAGCCGGAAGCGTTTCAAAAAGCGATCTTTTAATTGTTTTATACTATCTACGGATCGTTTCTCTTAGCCAGTGGAGCATTAGTTACCATGAGCTGTGCTTTCTTTTTCTGTTCTTTTTCGATCTTCCAATCCTACATTATCTTAAAATCAGCGTGAGGTTCCTTTTTGTTAATAGCGCGGTAGTTCCTGGCCAAACAGGAAACCGTTGCGGTAGTTCCTGAGGACGTCGGCCACGACGTCATGACGTTGGCCAGGAACGTCATTTTCCCGGGAAAGTCCCCCCCGTACACGTTCAATAGAAAATATATAAATAAAAGGCTTCCGGGGGTGAAATTCACGGAGTGGGTGTTGTGAAACTTTTGCCACTCGCAAAAGATATACAATTTAACTTTAGTTTTGTTGAAAACGTTACCTAGTATTACTTTAAGCAAAAATTGGAATTCCTATACATACAGTACTTTATGATTCAGAATCGCAGAGTCACTGTGATAATACGATATGAAACTGAATACTGAAGTATTATGATTTGTCACCTCATGTTTTGTTTTAAAGTCCACAAACTCCCTCTCTCTTTGGTTACAACCGGTCTAAACGGTTTAAGTTTTGTTAATAAAAAATTCCCCTAACATGTTATGCAAAATAGGTTCCATGTATTGCTTATTTTAATATAGTGCAACGCCGCACAGACCACTGAAGCAGTCCTTTTTAGAAGCAAAGCCGCATGGGACACTGTGCCACCAAATGTTAAATGCACAATGTTAAAAAACACATAGAGTATACAGATGTAAGTTTGATTGTTTTAAAGCCTTAATTTGTTTTTATTTATACACTGAAACTGTGTTGTTGTTGTTTTGTTTCGTTACCTCAGGGCAACATTGTGCAGTGGGGCCACTTTTGTTCTGGCTGACTTCCAGGCTGCCTTATAGTGGCTGTCATGCCCAAAATAAGAGCTCACAGGTGCACAGGGGAAGTGCAGACATGACAGCCAGTGTCTATGGTGGTTGCAAAACTTCCATGTGGTGCATGGCAGTGGTTTAGGCTGACTGAGGGCCCTCTCAGTCAGCCTGACTCACTGAATAGGTCTGTGGGCCATTTACTGTGGAATTACTTACTGACAGTTATCTGGAGGAATGGGATATACAGTATTATTATTGATATATTTTCAATAACCACCAAGCTCCCAAAAATATCTATAACATAATAACGAATGGCGTTCTAACGACAAATACAATACATGACGATTATTACATAATCGCCTAATCGCAATTATTTGAGATAATCACAATTATCTTTGCATAATCGTATGTTGAAAAATGTTCCAATATTCAATCATTTTCAAAAATAGTGGAAATGGCAGATCCACAAGCTCACAGCGTTGTGAGCTTGTAGATCGGCTATTTCCACTATATAAAGTTATTAAATATGTCAGATATTTCTTTGGATATTAAGGTCATTTGTCATATCTGCCCTGTGCAACCTCAAAGTCTAAAAGCCAAACAGAGATGGAATTTTTAACCATACGTTCCGGTGTTCAACGACAAAAATACAATTAAATCATTTATCGCCATTATTTGTGTGATAATTAATCGTCAAGTGAAATTTCATAATCGTGACAGCCCTAAAGAGAGAGAGTTAGAGGCAGAATCAAGCCGCGCTGGATGCATTCTCTGCAGCAAAACGTTTGACTTTGGCAACATGGGGGAGTGGCTCTGGTCAGTAATGATAAAGGGAAGGAGCATCCACACAGTCAAAAGGCCTCTCAACAGACCGGTCGGGTTGCCACACATATCTCATGCCTGCCATGGCCAGGCCTGATAACGCCAGTGCTTCTACAAGCATCAGTATGGCTTGCGAGACGACTTCAACCAACAGTCAACAAGTCCATTGCCGCACCCATGATGTGGGCACTGAAGATAGACTCACGTTATTCATCAATAAATCCTCGAAGCCGTACTGTTCATGCAATAAATGGCACTTAAACCTGGGCATGTCATAGGCGAACAGTGAACATTTTAAAACATTGTGAAAAATAGCAGATAGTGTTGTGTGTGTAGGACTCACGTGTACGGAGCAGAACTTCATGATTGAGTGTGTGTGTGTGTGTGTTCAGGCTTCACATGCACGTTCAGAACTTCATGTTTGTTTGCGTGTGTGTGTTCAGGACTCACGTGCACGGAGCAGAACGTCATCACCAAAGCAGGAAGTCAACAGGCTGCTGCCGACAACGGCATCATCTTCGTCGCCCCGGATACCAGCCCACGTAGGAACACAACACACACACACACACACACACACACACACACACACACACACACACACACACACACACACCCCTTGTATGTCCAAAACGTTACTTTTCAGCAAATGGAAAAATAACCCAAATGTCCCAATGTTGGATGGTTCAATAAAAAGTAAGACACACTTACAGTAACTACTTTAAACTTGGTATCTCCCTTTTGGGCATGTTATTATAGGTGAAAAGTTTTAAACATGTAGGATAACATTGCACATCTGCAAGTTCACAATGCACCATGATGGGATGTGAGCTTGTAGAGCTGCTGTTTAATTTGTGGGGGGAAAAAAACACATAAAAAGATGAAATGTGGAGATTTAAGGCTATCACCCCCAACAGAGACGAAACACAAACCAGGCACTTGTTGCGAACGCAGCGGAAGGAGGCGCGCCTCCGCGCAAGTGGAGCTTACTATGAAACCGTGCTCGGGTTGTGTCTCTGTGTCTCTGTCTGTGTCTCTGTGTGCACTGCCTGTGTGCAGCTCCTCTGAGATAAGTAAATGTCCAATTTAGACGTACCATACATCAAATGAAAGGTCTTTGAAAACTGAACACACCTGTCAAGGTTGCGTTTAAGCCCGCCCCTTCCCCCGGAAGCCACGCCCCGGAGAAGGCTCCTAAAAACTCCCCATTGAAACCCCATGTTAAATGAAAAGTGCCCGAATCGCTCCGAAACTTTTTCTACCCCCCCTAAGTGGGGGTCTACGAACAAATACTTCGGGCTCAGATTTTGGCTCCGCCCCCCGGAAGTGGGTGAAACAGGCACTTCAAACACTTTGTTGAATTGTTCAAAAACATTCAGTTTTTTTTTTGTGAATTTGTATTTTTGTAAGATGCTCCTTTTAACGCAGATTTATTTTGTATTTTTTGTATTTTTTTATTGGTTACTTTTTTTTCTTCTTTTTTTTCATATTTATTAAAAAAAAAATGCGTTCGCTTCCCGCGTTCGCGTGTCTTACTTGTGTAAGAGTATGTTTTATACACACGACTGTCACCTGCAACAAGAACAGAAAACAAAAAGCTGTCGACTTGGTGTCATTCTTCTGTCTTTCTTCTGTCAGGTGGTTGTAACATTGAGGGTGAAGATGAGAGCTGGGACTTTGGTACAGGAGCTGGCTTCTACGTCAACGCCACCCAGGACCCCTGGAAGACCAACTACCGCATGTACGCCTACGTCACTGAGGAGGTATCTAGGATGGAGCCTTCACCTCTGTGGTTAATGTGAAACAGTAACAGCGAGGGACAATTTCGATATTGTGAAGATGATCTTTTTCATTTTTTTCTTCAAAAATGTTAAAGTGGCAAAAACAGATCTACAAGTTCACAACACATAACGTGTTGTCAGCTTGCAGGTCGGCTGTTTTAGCTATTTCTGAAAATTTGTGAAAGTGTAAAATAAGGAGTAAAACCAGGAAAGGACAACAGAGAATATCTAGTCTTATATCAAAATCAATATATTGCCCAGCGCTAAGGACAATACAACAAAAAGTGCATCACTTTCACATGTACTGCTTTGTTCTTTTTTTCTGTCTTTTTTTTACAGTGCCACTTTACCAAACTTTTCATGTTTTCTTTTACATTTCTTTTACTTTATTTCACTATCTATTTAAAATGTGTATGTTTCCTTTTTTCCTGTTAGTTTTTTCTTTAGTGACTTGATAATTTTGGAAATATAAAATACCAATCCGACAGTGTGGAGTCACATTGCCCTCTTGTGGCAACACTGGTGTACTGCTGCCGCTGTCGTAACAGTAGTCTTTTGTACCTGTCTGTGAACAAGACCACCTTGAGCACTGAACAACTTCTCCCCCCCCAGCTCCCCAAGCTGATCAATGCCAACTTCCCCGCTGACCCAGACAGGATGTCTGTCAGCGGTCACTCGATGGGCGGCCACGGGGCGCTCATTTGTGCCCTGAAGAACCCTGGGAAATACAAGGTACACAATATGAGTGAGAGAGTCGAGAAATTGTTCTACAAATGTGTGAGGTTTTTATATTTTTTGGGGGGAAATAAATGAAGAGCAATTGAAAAAACATGGCCCCCTCACGCATTAGAAAGACAATATCCGTCAGTAGAACAAAGGACGTGTTTTCAATTAATCTAACATGGTTAAAATGGACTTTGAATGTTACAATGGGTTTGTATAGGAGGGTTTGTATAGGAAATATATAGACATAAATATAAAATGTCTAAATACTGAAACAAGCAACTTAAAAACTGTCTGGGGTTTATCCCTTTAAACACCTTGTACTTTAATGTTTATTATTAGACAGTCTAGCCAGTAGGCTTCATTGGTTGCACATACAGCATACTGTACTGTACGCCAGTAGTTCTGAAACATTTCAATGTCAAGGTCCCACAAATTGATATGAATTTGGCCCTGAGATTTTGTACTTAAGTACGATGTGATACACGACGACGATGACTGTTCGTCTCCCAGACTTAAGAAAATAGAAGTGGAGCTCTCCGTTCGTTTTTTATACCGTGTGAAAAACTGTGTTTTGGCCTAAAGACCGCATTTTTCAAGCTAAAACCGGAAACCGGTTTCCGGAAAATTTAACATTAGGACGCAGATCTGCGTTCTAGATTATTCTGGCAGCCCACGGTTTTATTTAATAGGACGCAGACCTATGTGCTAAGCAGCTTATGTGTTAAGTGCAGTTGTAGATTGGCTAGCCAAAAAATACAATGGGGTTCAAGTTTAAACATTTTGCTGGGGATCCCCTGGAACCCCCCCAAGGACCCCTGGTGGTCCCTGGACCCCTCTTTGAGAACCACTGCAATAATTTCTCTCTTCCTCCCCCACTCACCTCTATGACTCTTTTTTTTCTTTCTCCCTTTCATGCTCTCTCTTTCTCTCAGACGGTGTCTGCCTTTGCTCCCATTTGTAACCCCATGCAGTGTCCCTGGGGCCAGAAGGCCTTTTCAGGCTACCTGGGGTCAGACAAGAAAACCTGGGAGGTAGGTGATGACAACGGAAATATTAAAAGACATGTACTGAAAATGAAATGGAGTCATGCTGGGCCGAGTGCACGGCTTAAGGCCTGTCTGATTTCTACCTGTCTTCCTCTCGATAGAGCGATAGGATGCAGGTTAAAAATAATCAACGCCAACCGTCCGGGCACCTAGGCTGGTAATCCAGCCTGCCAGCGTGTCGCGGGGGTCGACTCCCGATCTCGACGACCTTTGCTGCGTGTCATCTCTCTCCCCATTTCCTGTCAGCCTACTGTCCTGTCAAATTAAGGCATAAAAGCCCCAAAAATTAATCTTAGAAATAATTAAAAAAAACATGAAATGTGTCCTATACTCTATTGTGCGAGGCTGTCGCTTGCCAAAAAGTGATGTGATGGCAAGCAACACCGTCATACTACTAAGAAAATAGTATGGATTTTCTCACGGGGAGCGAAGCGTTCTTACTTGGCTCTGCGAGGTCGCACTGTGAATAGACACAATTCAGCACGTTGCTAACACATTTCAACTATTGACGCAGGCATGTGCGTGAAATGACCATGAAAGTGACAATTTAATGGGATTGTGCCGCTACGCCTGTCAGATTGCCCCGCAGCCGCCTACCTGAACGCTCGCCTCACATTGAAATTGAATTACCAGTATAGCTTATCGGTAGCTTCCAGTATGAAAAGCCCTTTTAGGCATAACCCTCTCTCTCCCTGCCTGTCCTGCTTTCCGTCCAGGCTTATGACGCCACGGTGTTGGCGGCTTCCTACTCGGGCCCCGCGCTCGACATCCTGATCGACCAGGGCCGCGATGACCAGTTCCTGTCCACCAGTCAACTCCTCCCCGACAACCTGATCGCCGCCTGCTCCGAGAAGAAGATCCCCGTGGTCTTCAGATTGCAGCCGGTCAGTACCCGTCCACACAAAACATTCACAAGGACTATTAGGAGGAAGATTTTAAAGCCGTGGTTTAGTCACGTGTGTACATGGGTTTTCATTACCAGCAAACGCTACACTAGTTAGTTTCACTAGCACTGCTAGATCCAGAGAGGGGATTTCTCAAACAGTGGGTTGACACCCAAATGTGGTACACTCCTAACCACTCGGCTATCAGGCTTGAAGGAATTCCTGAGAGATGTTTTCTTTTTAATATAGAAAGGCATCCAGGTGCTGATTGCCACCCTGTTATATAGAAGAGCCACCTTGGAACCTATGTAAAATCCACAAGGATTAAACCTTTCCCTGATTGTTTGTATGTTTTTGCTTCTTATTTCCTGTCAATGTAGTTGCAGTTTTGTTAGTGAGACACATTGCTACATGTTTAGCTCTACTGCCACCAGACATTTCACGAGCACCGTGAAAAGAATGTAGAAATCATAAACCTGTGTGTTGTGGTGTACTGAATATCACTGTAACTGTAGCAGAAATATATGTTTTTTTCTATCTGGTCTCCAACAGGGTTATGACCACAGCTATTTCTTTATGTACTCGTTCATGACCGACCACATCAACCACCACGCCAAGTACCTGAATGCCTAACCTGAATGAACGCCTGCACTGACCCAACAGCAACGGGACCGTTGACATGCAAACAACTGCCTTCCCTCAGACTCTTTTTGGGGGCCTTCAAACTACACGGCACTTAAAAACGAAAATGCTCTTAGAAGAACGCCTTTGGCTTTTTGCGTTTTATTTTGTAGCTAGCTTCTAAACTAGGTGAACAGTCTGACATTCACTGGTAAAATCACAGAGGAGCATGTTGCTCCGCTTTCTTTTCACAATAAAAGCTTGATTGTATTTTGTGTGATTGGTTTCTTTTTTGGTGGTAATGGCTTCCAAAATTGCCAGTATCATACCGATGGTGCATTGTGTGAACAGCCAGAGTTCAGATATAATGTTAAAAAGGGCATTATTGTCTCCGCCAGGCCGAAAGGCATGGCCGAGACTATGTTTTGCCCCATGTCCGTCCGTCTGTGTCCGTCCTTCCGTCCTTCCGTCCGTCTGTCCTTCTGTCTGCGACCAGCTAATCTCCGCCACCGTTGGCCCGGTCGCTGTGAAACTGCGCACACACATTCCCTGGATGCCACAGCAGAACCTCTGCCCCACATTTTTCAGATCAGCCTGTCCTAAAGCCACCATGAGGCAAAACAATTTATTTTATATTACTCCTACAGATTTTATCCAAAAAACACGTGAATCGGTACAAAGTATCTCTATAGTCATGTGATCAAGACCTAATTGCTCCCGATGAGCAGGCACCTTGCATGGTTTCCGCCGCCATCGGTGTATGAATGTGTGTGTAAATGGGTGAAATCTTCATGGCAATAATTTTGTACATTTCAAGCTCCAATTTAACACTAATGGTGTGTATTGGTCAACATAACCCGACACGACTCCCCCCACCCCCATACCCCCTCTCACCCCCCCCTCTCTCACACACACACACACACACACACACACACACACACACACACACACACACACACACACACACACACACACACACACACACACACAGTGAACCATCAGACAAGCTCACTGGAGCCAGGGGGGAGCACCCCACAGTCACACCCATCACTCCTAACCCCTATACCCCTCTATCCCCTTACTACCATCAGCTATGCAAGCAGGTGTGTGAAATGGTAAATGGTGCATTTATATAGCGCTTTTATCCAAAGCGCTTTACATAGATTGTGCATTACATTCACCCATTCACACACACACATTCCTACACCGATGGCGGAGGAAACCATGCAAGTCACCAACCTGCTCATCGGGTGCAATTAGGGATTCAGCGTCTTGTTCAAGGACACTTCGACACTAACTCTGGGGGAGCGCCCCAGCCTGGGATCGAACTGGGAACCTTTCAGTTTCCAGTTCACTCTACCCGGCCACTCTACCCCTGATGTAACTGATGACATTTATGAGAATGATAACAGGTGCTCCCGATTTGATCAACCGGAGGCACGTCTACACCCACACACAACACAAAGATAGAGATACCAAGTCAAACTGAATTTGTACTTCTTATAACTACAATTTTTTGGCTTTAAAGCGAGCCCACATTGTTTCTTTAGGAAAAATATTTTCTAGTGTAACTTTACTGTTCTACCCCGGATTTGTCTATCGTGCTTTTGAATTGTTCTTTTGTAGTTTGGCCTTCATAATTACTTCAGCAATGAACAATAATAGAACCGGGGTTTGAACATGGGCTCTCTGTGCTGAATTTCAGACCATTAGACCACCACTCACAGCATCACCACTACACCATCACTCTGTGACTCTCAGCAGATGTCTCTTAGTACTGTTGAAGCATTCTTTCGTATAGCCTTCAGTTAGTAAAGTTGAAATAGTCCAGCATTGAACTGTAGGAGGACTGGGACTTCAACATGGGACGTCTGTGTTGAGAGTCTAGTCATTAGACCACCACACCATCCCTCAGTTGTTCTAAAGGACTAGTAGCCAGGGGCCTGTTCCTCAAAAGGTGAATTAAAAAAGCCTGGCCTTAAGCCAAATCCAGGCTTGACAAAGTCGGGTCCGAAAAGCCTCGATTATTCCGTTCCTCAGACGCCAAGCCAGGCTGAAAAGGAGCAACTTTGTCGAGCTAGGCTATGTCAAGCCAGGCTGTGTCCAGCCAGGATAATGAAGCCAGGCTGAATGGGCGGCGATTCGCCGGCGACGTATTTCTATAAAAGACCATGAACTCGAGCGCAGATTCCTTGAACTTGACCAATCACGGAGTCCAAAACCAGAGCAGCGTTCTTCTCTGTGGCTGAAAAGCAGCACTGCAGCAGCTCATGAAATCATACAAGGAAGTAAAATGTATTTAAGAAAGAAAGGAAACGCGACCGCAATAAATAGATCCAGGGAGAAAGCATGGCAAAGTATTGCAAGCACACACTGTGTGTGTGTGTGTGTGTGTGTGTGTGTGTGTCGGGACGGGACGGGGGGGGGGGTGTACTGCGACGGGGGCCAGGACGGGACGGGGGGCGGCGGGGGACGGGGGGGGGGGGGAACGGGACGGGATGAGCGGGGGGGGGGGGGGGGGGGACGAGACACGCAATAAATAACCCCACATTTGCAAGACCACTTTGGTAGAGGTTTGGGTTGTGTAGTTAGCCTACTTGCCATCATGATGTAACTCCAAAGGTGGACAAGAAATAAAAAATAATTTCTCCATTGACTAGAAATTGATAATTTAAAATATGCTCCTCATTGACTTACAAAGAGGCTCCTTTAAACCCATAACTAATCATTTACATATATATATATATATATATATATATATATATGTAAATGATTAGTTACGGGTATATGTGTGTGTATGTATGTGTCAGACATTTTTTATAATATAAAAAAAAAAAAAGTAATATATTATCAAACATCTAACAACAAGATGAACTATAGTGTTAACTATAACAGAGTGACAATTACATATCACATGAGTCATTGTGAAACAATTATGATTATGATTCATGGTCACACACTATTTCAGTAATTAATTTGATTATATCTTATTGTATTTATTTCATTTTATTTGAATGCAGGGTCATTAAAATGAGTCCATATACAAACACATGTTTTGAATTAACTGTGGAAAAACTTGAAGAACAAGGCACTAGATTAAGTAAGCTTGGCTGTTAGCCTGCTCCTGACCAGGCTAACTTCACAGCTAAATTGCCATGGTAACTAAGCTTCAATTCTCTTTTGAGGAATCGGATAAGGCTAAACTTAGCCAGGGTGAACTGGCTAAACTAATCTTCAAGATAATTCACCTTTTGAGGAACCGACTCAGCTCTAATCCTGGCTAAATTAAGCCAGGATAGGTGGTAAAGCCAGGCTTTAGCTCTAATTCACCTTTTGAGGAACAGGCCCCTGGGCACTACACTCTCCTCACCTCACCAGCCTAGGGAGGCCAGGGCCGAGCTCATGCCTCCTTCAATGCATGAGAGCCAACTGACCTTCTTTTCACCTGACAGGGGGGAGTTTCCCTGGTTGGACGTAGCGTGTGGAAGGAACACGTTATTCCAACCAGTTCCCTTCTCCTCCATCAGGCGCTCCGGCTGTCATGGGGGAAGCGTTATAGTGACCAGGATTACTACATGTTTTTGTGAGGGTATTAACTACCCTGAGAGACACGGGGAGAACATGCAAACTCCACACAGAGTGGGCCCTTTCGCCAACCCCACCTAGGGCAGGGGTTCCCAAAGTTGGGGTCGCGACCCCACGAAATTATTTTGGGTCATAAAAAAAATAGAATGGATGAAATACAACCTAAAATTATTACAAATAGTACATTTTACCATTTTAATACATTTCAAATGCGCACCGAACATGCAAGTTTATGTGCATAAATTACCTCCAGGTTTAGGTGGGGTCGCGAGTCAATGGCCGCCTCATTTTGGGGTCGCAGGCTGAAAAGTTTGGGAACCCATGACCTAGGGTATGGGCGCTGATGACGCAGGGGAGAAGACACGCCCCCAGCGCCCACATCCCCGGCGGGAATCGAACCCAGGACCTTCTACTGTAGCTGTGAGGCGACAGCGCTACCGACTACGCCACCGTGCCCCCATAATTTTGATTTTTAAATTTGTTTAACCAAAAAAACATTTCATGGAGTTCCCTGCCACAAAATCTTCAGATGGGGGTCTGCACTGCAGCCAAATACACATACATTTGGCATGAAAAAAGAGTGACTGATCTGACTGGTGACTTGAAGGACAATTTGTATCAGCCTGCAGTGCTGTTGTTAAAATGATTTAACATAATTGTCATTGACATGTTGTTGTCTGTAAAAAGCATTGGTGGGAAGTAATTAAGTACATTTACTGAAGTGCAATTTTGAGATACTTTTAATTTACTGGAGTATTTCCATCTTTCAATGCTTCTACTCCACTACACCTCAGAGGCAAATATTGTACTTTTTACTTCACAACAAGTTACTTAGTTACTTAGATTATTATTACAAAACATATATTAATGATTTTATCTTTTTTTTTAAACATGCAAAATGGGACGTTCTGCATACATAGTATTTTTACTTAGTACTTTGAGTACATTTTGATGCCAATACTTTAGTACTGTCTTAAGTGATTTTTTTACTACTGGACTTGTAACAGAGTATTTCTACTTTTACTTCCACCACTGGATGTCTGTAAAAAGGAAGCTACATTTAGTTTATTAGCGATTGTTCTATTGATTATTGATTACTTATTGGGTTAATTGAATAATCAATTAGTATGTTATCTTTATAAAATATGTTTTATATCAATAAATCAACGTTAAAAAACCTAATTGCCTTTTTTATTATATAATAGGTTAAGTTGATTAGTTGGAATATGTGTTGCAGCTCTATGACTTTATGGTCAATTTACATTATTTAACCACATAAATCCTATAGGGGTCCCCCAGGGCTCTATACTTGGCCCCCTCCTTTTTTCCATCTACACATATCTCTTTGCCAAAAAGGTGCACAACGCAATGAGATCTTGTAGAACTGCGATTTCTGCCGAATGTTAGCCTATTATTATGAAATACCCAGAATAGGGACCTTAGGGTTTAAGTGGTCAAGCGTTTAATTAGAAACAAGGTTTTAGTCCGACAGTGATGATATCACACACAGTAAGCACTAAATTAACACTATGGGGGGGTCATGGCCTGGGTTGAGAACCACTGGTCCAAAGCATGTCAAACTGGGGGTCCTTGAAATGAATAAGGTTGAGAATCACATCTACTGAAGGTCCAGGGTCTCAAACGTTCAAGAGTTTATCTGGTTGGAGGGAGAGGTGGTGGCAGGTCAAAAGATGAAGATCCACAGCAAACATCACTGAATCTACTAGATACACCTGATGATCAGGGTTCACTGTGCCACTAAGACACAACTGAGATTTAACATCTATTGGAACAATTTAATCCTACAACCAGCGGACATTGTCCAAGGACGCAGCTGGTGGAAGGTAAATCAGTGAGTAATCTCCATTCTGATCCAGAAGTGATGTCTGGTTCTTGTTGTATGTCAGTTCAGTGGCCTTATGGTTGAGGTATTTGTCTTGAGATTTGAAGGTTGGGGTTTGATTTCCTGGCTGGGTCGTACCAAAGGCACCCAGTGCTTCCCTTCTTGCCACTCAGCATCAAGGGGGTAAAATGGGGGTAAATCCCCAAATTAATGTGTATTTGGCCACAAATCCTCATCTGAAAATATTTTGTGCCAGTGAAGATTATTCCATATTTTTAAAACAATTTCAAAACTAGCCGATTAACCAGCTACATTTGACTCACTCACTTTTTTTATAGATCCAATGTAGTTTGAAAGTAAGAGTGTTGTTTGAACTCAAACCTTGAGAGCTTCAAACATAAGTGTTCAGACAGGGATTTGAACCCAGGTTTGTCATTTCACTGGCAGCTGCACTAACCAGTTGTCTAAAGCACTAGGTCCACTAGGGGGCAGCAGACATGCAGCTACTTGGTCATATTATGTTACATTTACACCAAGCTCATGGAAGCAATGTCATTGGTTATCCAGGTGTCAATCAACTCTAGGTCAACATAGCAGGTTCTGACAGGGGGTGGGACTAAAGAAAGCAGGAAGTAAGAGAGAGAAACCGGTGAAAACAGAGATGTTTATAAATTCAATAATCTGGTAAATGTCACCAAATGAAAGACCTGGGGATTAATATCAGTGTGTATATATCAGCATGTGTGTGTGTTTGGAGCTGGGTTTTCACTCAGTATTTCTACCATAACCAGCTATGACATTAACAACTACAAGATGGACTGTGGCTGGTCAACTACACTAGCCTGGAGGAGAAGAGAGTGTGTGAGACATTTCAACACGTTTCTGAGTGAGTATGGACGCTATCTGAGAACTGTAATGACATGGACATTTAGTTAAAGGATAGGATATAAAAATCTTTTGAAAATAGCAGATCTACAAGCTCACAATGCGTCGCGTTGCGACGCGTTGTGACCTTGTAGATCGGCTATTTTCAAATAGCCAAAGTTTAAATAGGACTGAAGTGGTTAATGTATGTTTTGTAATAATAATTAAAATCTAGTAACTAAAGTTTTCAAATTTTTAGTTGAGTAAAAGTATAATATTTACCTCTGAGATGTAGGTAGTAAAACTATAGAAAATTGGAAATACTCCAAAATACCTCATAAGTCGGTCCTTGAGTAAATGTGAATGAATGAATTAATGAATTAATTAATTAATTGAATGAATTAAGTACTTTATTTAGAGAGACATGGGAAAAGTACTGTACTTGGAAGTACAGTTAACAATACAAGGTCATTTAAACTGGATCGCTCATAAAAGCACGGTGGCTTGACTGTTTAAAATGAGATCCCCACGCACTCAAATCATGATGACATTTAAGAAAACAGACAGATATACACTACTGTGTAGAACATCATACAATCAGCTTACAGGTTACTGGTATGGAAAATAAGAAGTACAATAAACAGTGGAAAATGAGAAATATGTACAATAAATGGTTCTAGGAGGGGGGGGGGGTCGTTGGACATGATCAGTGGAGCTGCCTCTGGTGTTGTGATCGTGGACTTCATTTCCTTTTTTTAAAGTATTTTGACAGGTACATGGGTATCCCAATGTTGTGGTGTATCTTGTAGACCAAGATGTACTACTTTACACCACAGTCACTGATGTGACTGTATAGGCCTATCACAATTATTACATAATCGCATAATATTTTGGCCATAGTATATTATTTATTTTGATTATTGGTGTCAGTCATTGTCAGTCATTTATGTGTATATTTAAGTTATTTGCCATCATGGCATTTCTGTCTACAAAGCCTAAAAGCAAACGGAAATGTCATGTATATTGTGTTACTTATATGTTCAAAGGAAAAAGACAATTACATTAATTTAATTGTCTTTTTCCTTGGAATACAGTATATAAATTACATTTCTGTTTAGCTTTTAGGCTTTATAATCAAAAATATCATATGGCATAACTTACAAAGAAGTTACTGACAATGACTGATACCAATTGTTCAATTGTGCAATCATTGTATGACAATGAATTGTCAAGTGAAATGTCATGATTGTGACACTGATCTAGGATCTGATCCTTATACTCCTCACTATTGGTTGATTGTAACCAGTTGTAAAAATCAGTGGTGGAAAAAGTACTCAAATTCTTTACTTAAAAGTATCAATACCACAATGTAGAAATACTCGATTATAAGTAAAAGTCAGGAATTACAAATTTAATTGAGTAAAAGTACAAAAGTATAGGGGTCGCGGTGGCGCAGTCGGTAGGGCTAGAAGGTCCTGGTTTCGATTCCCGCTGTGGGCGCTGTCCCGCTGTGATTCCCGCGTCATCAGCGCCCATCATTCGGTGGGGTTGGCGAAAGGGCCTTTCTGTGTGTAGTTTACATGTTTTCCCCGTGTCCCCTAGCATAGGTACCCTCACAAAAACATGCAGTAATCCTGGTCGCTATACCGCCTCCCCCTTGTTAGCCGGGGCGCCTGATGGAGGGGAAAGGAACTGGTTGGAATAACGTGTTCCTTCCACACGCTACGTCCTACCGGGGAAACTCCCCCCTGTCAGGTGATAAGAAGGCTAGTTGGCTCTCATGCATTGAAGGAGTCATGAGCTCGGCTCTGGGCCCCCTAGGCTGGCAGGGGGAGTGTAGCGGCCAGGATTACTTAGACAATTGGCACTGGGTGAAAAAGGGTTGCAAAATCGTGGGATAAAAAATACATTAAAAAACATTTTAAGTACAAAATGATTGGTGTCAAAATATACTTAAAGTACCAAAAATAAAATTACTCATTATGCAGAAAGTTTTCAAATGTATATACAGTAGATATTTTGAAAATAGCCGATCTAAGAGCTCACAATGATGCGACGCATTGTGAGCTTGTAGATCGGCTATTTTCAAATGGCCGAAATGAATATAGGGCTGAAGTGGTTAATGTATGTTTTGTAATAATAATCAAAATCTACAAAGTAACTAGTAACTTGTCAAATAATTGTAGTGGAGTAAAAGTATAATATTTTCCTCTGAGATGTAGTGGAGTAGAAGTTTAAAGTACTGAACATTGGACATACTCCAGTAAAGTAAAGTGCAGTACTTGAGTACATGTACTTAGTTACTTTACACCACTGGTAAACACTCAACTGTTTCTCTGTCCACCTCCTGCCACTCAGGTTGAAGAGTGCATCGCTGCATGTCTGGCTGACATCTCACAGTGGATGTCTTGTCTTCTCACCTCCTCAAGCTAAACCCAGACAAGACTGAGCTTCTCTTCTTCTCAGGTAAGTCCTGCTCCTTGCAAGACCTCATTGTTTCCATAGACAACTCCCTGGTGGCTTCTGTTCCAACGGCCAAGAGCCTCTGTGTTGTCCTGGACAGTCAGCTCTCATTCAGAGCCTTGGTGTTGTCCTGGACAGTCAGCTCTCATTCATTCAGAACATACATGGGCAACTGGCGGCCCGGGGGCCACATTCACTTAATGGGCCCCCACCTTCACTTAATGCGGCCCGCAGGTTAATATCGGAATACTGATATATTATTGATTTCAGCTGTTACAATTCTAAACACGCAAACATGACCCGCTTTATTAGTAGCTTATTAACCCATAGACCTGAGGCCGATTCTAAAAACGCCTTTTAAATCCTGACCTAAGTTTTCTGAGAAACTTCAAATATTTATTCAAAAATTACAACAAATGTATGTTGCTATATACTGTACATAGCAACAAGAACCCCAAAAGGGGTTCCCGTCCTGAAAGGTATAGTTACAAATAGGGGTTCCCGCCCAAAATGGGTTAATGACTAGTATAAAGAAATTCATTGTCTATTCTTGCTACTTTTGTGTGACATAGAATGGCGAAGTACAGCATTCATTTGCGAAAAAAGTTAAAATATGGAGATAAGAGGTGTCTGGCCAACAGTATATGCAATGTGGCCCTCTGGAGTGAGTGTGGAAATATAATGGCCCTCTGCATCATCAAAGTTGCATCACCCCTGATTCAGAACCTTGGTGTTGTCCTGGACAGTCAGCTCTCATTCATTCAGAACCTTGGTGTTGTCCTGTCCCCCACTACATGTTGGATTCATGTTAAATGTGTTTTTCAGACTTTTAACCTCTTAAACCCTCAATACTTTGTAAACTTCACCTTTGGCTCTGTACTTGGTCTGTCCTTTTTTTTACCTCTACTCCAAACCTCTTCGCCGAAAATAGCCGATGTGCGTGCTCACAACGCGTCGCAGACGCATTGTGAGCTTGTAGATCTGCTATTTTCGGATAAACTTTGCACCCACTCTCCCTGTTGGTCGAGGAAGAACTTTTGCCCCAAATTAAGCATTTGATTTTGTTATCAGATTGTTTTACTAGAACAAGACAAGAAAGGCAAATGAAAAGTGTGTGTGTGTGTGTGTGTGTGTGTGTGTGTGTGTGTGTGTGTGTGTGTGTGTGTGTGTGTGTGTGTGTGTGTGTGTGTGTGTGTGTGTGTGTGTGTGTGTGTGTGTGTGTGTGTGTGTGTGTGTGTGTGTGTGTGTGTGTGTGTGTGTGTGTGTGTGTGTGTGTGTGTGTGTGTAACTGGCGGCCCGGGGGCCACATGCAGCCCCCACCTTTTAATGTGGCCCCCAGGTTAATATCAGAATACTGATATATTATTGATTTCAGCTGTTACAATTCCAAAGATGCAAACATGACCTGCTTTAATTACTTCAGTCTATATTAGTAGCTTAATGACTAGTATTACAATTCTATTGTCTTTTCTATGTCCAATGTGTTTGTTTTTAAGTTCAACAAGTTAACATAAGTATAACTAAATGCATTTGAAATTTAATAAACATTTTACTTTTCAGGATTCCAATTCAAAAATAGCAAAACAATATATAGGATTCCAATTCAAAAGTAGCAAAAATAGCAGATTTTGAGCTTGTAGATCGGCTATTTTTTCTACTTTTGTGTGACATAGAATGGCGAAGTGCAACATTCATTTACACATTTATATAGAGATAAGAGGTGCATCTGCCCAACAGTATATGCAATGTGGCCCTCTGGAGTGAGTGTGGAAATATAGTGGCCCTCTCCATCATCAAAGTTGCCCACCCCTGGTCTATAGCTGCACCGCTGTTGCTGATCTAGGATCTGATCATTATTCTACTGTTGTAAAAGAGCAACAGTGAAATGAATGGATTATAAATATCACGGTGTGCATTGGTTTGTGACCTATGACCTTTGTGTTTGACCTCAGTGTGGATCCATTGTTGAGGGAGTGGATCAGGATCCTGATGCAGAGAACTCCACCTTCTATAGACCATGCACACCCTGGTTGAATTACCAGAGGGTAAGAATGTAACCCTAACACCACAAGAATATACCCTGACACCACCCTATATAACACCACACCCTGCCAGAATGATACCAGAGGGCAGTGGTACTTTCTACTTTTGGTACTTAAATACATTTTGATACCAATACTTATGTACTTACTTGTAACAGAGTATTTCTAGTGTTATCAAAGGCAGAGACAACACAATGTTAATGTTATTTTAGTTGTGTGGTTAATTGGAAATTGTATTAATTATTTTTTTATTGATTTTGTTTTTTGTAATAATGATCTGCTCTCCTCCCAACACACACACACACACACACACACACACACACACACACACACACACACACACACACACACACACACACACACACACACACACACACACACTACACAAAAGGGCCACGATGGAGATCCTTTTGACAGATGTTTATTCATTATGCATTTGTGTCAATAAAGATGTCTTGAAATCAAAATCCATCTTGTCATGGTTTTTGACGACATGGGGTTAGTTAGGTTCATGTTTTTTTTTTTTTTTTTACAGTATTATATTACAGTATGTTATCATGGGATACTTTGTAATGTCCTATGACATGAGGTTTTACTATATTGATGGTTATATTGAACTTAGCATAGTATGAGTATTAGTAGAGGTTTTGGAAGTGGTTGGCATCAATTTAATGTAAATTTGAAGTCAAACAGACATAATGCTGTCTTAAATCAGTTAAAAAGACAATGTAGTTGATAACTATTTGGCTCAGCTTCATTAATGTGATATGCTGCATGCCATGAGTGATAAGTTAATCTCATTTCAGCTAATCAGAGAGAAGTTTACGTATGGGTGTAATACCACACTGTCTGACAATCTTTATGTCCTTATAGCCACTAATTATTTTTTAATTTAAAGACCTAAAAGCTAATGTATTTGATTAGAAAATAACTTGAAAATAATCAAATTACTTAAATATGATGAAAAAACTAAACACCACCTTAATAAATCTAATATTAATATGCAAGTATTTAAACATCTGAATATTTGTATCTTTTAACCTGCCATCTCTGCCTTCAATGTCAAATATCAACTAAAATAACTATCTATTGTGAAAGGCCTGGTGGTGTGAAGGTACAGCACAGGATTCATATGCAGGAGGTTGGGGGTTTGAACCCCAGCTGTAGCAGTTTTAGTTTTTTTTGTTCATAAGAAGAGGATGGATTTAGCCCGCCTTCCTCAGGTTGTAGAGGGAGGGGCTTAAAATTAAAAAATATATATATTTAAAAAAAAAGCTTTTTCCCCTTTTTCTTACTCAACTCTCTGCCTACTTTCAACTCTGCCATCTTGAGCCGTTGCTGTGGGATTCTCGTTTGTGTCGAGGCGTCGTCTCCTTTCATCTCTGCCATCTTGAGCCGTTGCTGTGGGAATCTCGTTCGTGTCGCAGCGTTGCTTGCTGATGTTTTCTCTGTCATTGCTCTCACTGATTGTAACCATGGTTCGAGTCACTCTTTTACCATCTTTCACAGTTACCATCTTTCGGGACTTCTCTTTTACCATCTTTCGGGGTGTCTCTTTTACCATCTTTCGGGACTTCTCTTTTACCATCTTTCGGGACCTCTCTTTTACCATCTTTCGGGGTTTCTCTTTTACCATGTTTCGGGGGGGTTCCTCTTTTACCATCTTTCGGACATTCTCTTTCATCATCTGTGAGGTTTGAACTCACAGCCTTTGCACTCCGAGGCGTTTGTCTTAACCACTGTACCACAGTGGTTCATACTTAATCTGTTCTCTTGCTTGTTAAGTGAAGGATTAGAGGTACAGGTACAAGAGCCAAATACAAACTTGGAAAAATGTCCTTGTTGGATTTGAACCAGCAATCTTCCGGTTGCAAGCCCTGTATCTTCACCACTGCACCATCGTAGCTCTTATTGAGATTGTTCTCTTGCGTGACCTTCACTGAAAGTTGAGATAAAGGTGCAAGAATCAGGTAAAAGTTCGAAAAAAGTCTTTGTTGGGTGTGAACCAGCAACCTTCCGGTTGTAAGCCCTGTATCTTCACCACTGCACCATCATATCTCTGAGTTGGCTTGTTCTCTTGCATGCACATCACTGAAAGTTGAGATAAAGGTGCAGGAATCAGGTAAAAGTTCAAAAAAAGTCTTTGTTGGATTTGAACCGGCAACCTTTTGGTTCCAAGCCCTGTATCTTCACCACTGCACCATCGTAGCTCTTAGTTGACATGTTCTCTTGCGTGCAGTTCACTGAAAGTTGAGATAAAGGTGCAGGAATCAGGTAAAAGTTCGAAAAAAAAGTCTTTGTTGGGTGTGAACCAGCAACCTTCTGGTTGTAAGCCCTGTATCTTCACCACTGCACCATCTTAGCTCTGAGTTGGCTTGTTCTCATGCGTGAACTTCACTGAAAGTTGAGATAAAGGTGCAGGAGTCAGGTAACAGTTCAAAAAAAGTCTTTGTTAGATTTGAACTGGCAACCTTTTGGATGTGAGCCCTTTGTCTTCACCACTGTACCATCATAGCTCTTAGTTGACAGGTTCTCTTGCGTGCACTTCAATGAAAGTTGAGATAAAGGTGCAGGAGTTAGGTAAAAGTTTAAAAAAAAGTCCTTGTTGGATTTGAACCAACGACATTCTGGTTGCAATCCCAGTATCTTCACCACTGCACCATTGTAGCTCTTACTGAAATTGTTCTCTTGCGTGCTCTTCACTGAAAGTTGAGATAAAGGTGATGGAATCAGGTAAAAGTAAAAAAAAAGTCTTTGTTGGATTTGAACCATCAACCTTCTGGTTGCAAGCCCTGAATCTTCACCACTGCACCATTGTAGCTCTTAATGAACTTGTTCTCATGCGTGACCTTCACTGAAAGTTGAGATAAAGGTGCAGGAATCAGGTAAAAGTTCAAAAAAAGTCTTTGTTGGGTGTGAACCAGCAACTTTCTGGTTGTAAGCCCTGTATCTTCACCACTGCACCATCACAGCTCTGAGTTGGCTTGTTCTCTTGCGTGCACACTGAAAGTTGAGATAAAGGTGCAGGAGTCAGGTAAAAGTTCAAAAATAAAGTCCTTGTTGGATTTGAACCAACAACCTTCTGGCTTTAGGCCCTGAATCTTCACCACTGCACCATTATAGCTTTTATTGAGATTGTTCTCTTGCGTGCTCTTCACTGAAAGTTGAGATAAAGGTGCAGGAATCAGGTAAAAGTTCAAAAAAAGTCTTTGTTGAATTTGAACCGGCAACCTTTTGGTTGTAAGCCCTGTATCTTCACCACTGCACCATCACAGCTCTGAGTTGGCTTGTTCTCTTGCGTGCACTTCACTGAAAGTTGAGATAAAGGTGCAGGAGTCAGGTAAAAGTTTGAAAAAAATGTCCTTGTTGGATTTGATCCAACAACCTTCAGGTTGCAAGCCCTGTATCTTCACCACTGCACCATCGTAGCTCTTATTGAGATTGTTCTCTTGCGTGCTCTTCAGTGAAAGTTGAGATAAAGGTGCAGGAATCAGGTAAAAGTTTGAAAAAAAAGTCTTTGTTGGATTTGAATTGCCAGCCTTCTGGTTGCAAGGCCTGTACCTTCACCACTGCACCATCGTAGCTCTTATTGAGCTTGTTCTCTTGCCTAATATTTTCTAAAAGTTGAGATAAAGGTGCAGGAATCTTTTAATCAAGAACATGCAAGTGAACTGACCTAGTATGACTTACAGCGGTGCAGTGGTTCAGATACAGGGCTTGTAACCAGAAGGTTACTGGTTCAAATCCAACAAATACTTTTTTCGAACTTTTACCTGACTCCTGCACCTTATTTTAACTTTCAGTGAAGACCATGCAAGAGAACACACCAAGTAAGTACTACGATGGTGCAGTGGTTCAGATACAGGGCTTGTAACCAGAAGGTTCTTGGTTCAAAACCAACAAGAACATTTTTGTCCAACTTTTACCTGACTCTTGCACCTTTATCTAATCTTTCAGTGATGAGCGCACAAGAGAACGGACCATGTAAGAACCATGGTGGAGCAGTGGTGATTTAACACTTAACAAGCAAGAGAACAGAATCAGTATGAAATGCTGTAGTGTAGTGGTTAGACTACAGGGCTTGCAACCAGTAGATTCCTGGTTCAAAACCAACAAGTACATTTTCCAAGTTTGTACCTGCATTACCACAATCAGAACTTTTTTTTTTCCCCATGTTTTACCTGGCTCTTGTAACCTAGTCTTTCACTGAAAACCGCATAATAGAACTAGGTAAGTGTTAATCACAGTGGAGCAGAGGTTAAGATACAGGTCTTAAACACAGAGAGTTCTGAGTTCAAAACCGAGAAGGAATTCTTTCCAACTTTTATGTGGCTCTTTTACCTCTATCTAATCTTTTAATCAAGAACATGCAAGTGAACTGTATGAGTATGACTTACAGTGGTGCAGTGGTTAAGTTACAGGACTTGTAACCAGAAGGTTACCAGTTCAAATCCAACAAAGACTTTTATTTAAAAACTTTTACCTGACTCCTGCACCTTTATCTCAACTTTCAGTGAAGTCCACGCAAGAGAACAAGCCAATTAAGAGCTACGATGGTGCAGTGGTGAAGATTCAGGGCTTGCAACCAGAAGGTTGCCGGTGCAAATCCAACAAAGACTTTTTTCGAACTTTTACCTTATTCCTGCACCTTTATCTCAACGTTTAGAGAATATCAGGCAAAAGAACAAACTCAATAAGAGCTATGATGGTGCAGTGGTGAAGGTACAGGCCTTGCAACCAGAAGGCTTGCAGTTCAAATTCAACAAAGACTTTTTTTTCAAACTTTTACCTGACTCCTGCACCTTTATCTCGACTTTCATTGAACTGCACGCAAGAGAACCAGCCAACTAAGAGCTATGATGGTGCAGTGGTGAAGATACAGGGCTTACAACCAAAAGGTTGCCGGTTCATTCCCAATAAAGACCTTTTTTGAACGTTTACCTGATTCCTGCACCTTTATCTCAACTTTCAGTGAAGAGCACGCAAGAGAACAATCTCAATAAGAGCTACGATGGTGCAGTGGTGAAGATACAGGGCTTGCAACCAGAAGGTTGTTGGATCAAATCCAACAAGGAAATTTTTTTCAAACTTTTACCTGACTCCTGCACCTTTATCTCAACTTTCAGTGAAGTTCACACGTTGAGCCAACTCAGAGCTGTGATGGTGCAGTGGTGAAGATACAGGGCTTACAACCAAAAGGTTGCCGGTTCAAATCCAACAAAGACTTTTTTTGGACTTTTACCTGATTCCTGCACCTTTATCTCAACTTTCAGTGAAGGTCACGCAAGAGAACAATCTCAATAAGAGCTACGATGGTGCAGTGGTGAAGATACAGGGCTTGCAACCGGAAGATTGCTGGTTCAAATCCAACAAGGACATTTTTCCAAGTTTGTATTTGGCTCTTGTGCCTGTACCTCTAATCCTTCACTTAACAAGCAAGAGAACAGTTTAAGTATGAACCACTGTGGTACAGTGGTTAAGACAAACGCCTCGGAGTGCAAAGGCTGTGAGTTCAAACCTCACAGATGATGAAAGAGAAAGTCCGAAAGATGGTAAAAGAGGAACCCCCCCGAAAGATGGTAAAAGAGAAATCCCGAAAGATGGTAAAAGAGAAACCCCGAAAGATGGTAAAAGAGACACCCCGAAAGATGGTAAAAGAGAAGTCCCGAAAGATGGTAACTGTGAAAGATGGTAAAAGAGTGACTCGAACCATGGTTACAATCAGTGAGAGCAATGACAGAGAAAACATCAGCAAGCAACGCTGCGACACGAACGAGATTCCCACAGCAACGGCTCAAGATGGCAGAGATGAAAGGAGACGACGCCTCGACACAAACGAGAATCCCACAGCAACGGCTCAAGATGGCAGAGTTGAAAGTAGGCAGAGAGTTGAGTAAGAAAAAGGGGAAAAAGCTTTTTTTTAAATACATTTATTTTGTTGAATTTTAAGCCCCTCCCCTACAATCTGAGGAAGGCGGGCTAAATCCATCCTCTTCTTATGAACAAAAAAAACTAAAACTGCTACAGCTGGGGTTCAAACCCCCAACCTCCTGCATATGAATCCTGTGCTGTACCTTCACACCACCAGGCCTTTCACAATAGATAGTTATTTTAGGTGATATTTGCCATTGAAGGCAGAGATGGCAGGTTAAAAGATACAAATATTCAAATGTTTAAATATTTGCATATTAATATTAGATGTATTAATGTGGTGTTTAGTTTTTTCATCATATTTAAGTAATTTGATTATTAGTTTTAGATGACCAAAACTTTTCAAGTTATTTTCTAATCAAACATTAGCATTTAGGTCTTTAAATAAAAAATAATTAGTGGCTATAAGGACATAAGGATTGTCAGACAGTGTGGTATTACACCCATACGTAAACCTCTCTCTGATTAGCTGAAATGAGGTCAACTTATCACTCATGTCATGCAGCATATCACATTAATGAAGCTGAGCCAAATAGTTATCAACTACATTGTTTTTTTAACTGATTTAAGACAGCATTATGTCTGTTTGACTTGAAATTTACATTACATTGATGCCAACCACTTCCAAAACCTCTACTAATTCTCATACTATGCTAAGTTCAATATAACCATCAATATAGTAAAACCTCATGTCATAGGACACTACAAAGTATCCCATGACAACATACTGTAATATAATACTGTAAAAAAAACATGAACATGAACCTAACTAACCCCATGTCGTCAAAAACCATGACAAGATGGATTTTGATTTCAAGACATCTTTATTGACACAAATGCATAATGAATAAACATCTGTCAAAAGGATCTCCATCGTGGCCCTTTTTTGTAGTGTGTGTGTGTGTGTGTGTGTGTGTGTGTGTGTGTGTGTGTGTGTGTGTGTGTGTGTGTGTGTGTGTGTGTGTGTGTGTGTGTGTGTGTGTGTGTTGGGAGGAGAGTAGATCATTATTACAAAAAAACTAAATCAATAAAAAAAAAATTAATACAATTTCCAATTAACCACACAACTAAAATAACATTAACATTGTGTTGTCTCTGCCTTTGATAACACTAGAAATACTCTGTTACAAGTAAGTACATAAGTATTGGTATCAAAATGTATTTAAGTACCAAAAGTAGAAAGTACCACTGCCCTCTGGTATCATTCTGGCAGGGTGTGGTGTTATATAGGGTGGTGTCAGGCAGTGGTGTGTTCTACCGTCAGATGCTGTGTACGACGTATACCTTGAGATTTTTTTTCGTCGCCACCGTACACCTTCATATCTGACACGCTGATACGCTCTGATACGCTAACTGCCCAAGGCTGGGGGGCAGCAAGAATGTGTGGGCTAACTCTGAGTTGATGGCTTATCATGTGTGAAGCTATTGTCCTTGAGGTGATAAGTAATGGCGGCGACGGTATTCACACATTAACAACGACGCGAATACTAATGAAGTACTCTAATCAGGCAGTGATTAGAGTGCTTCATTAGTATTCGCGTATGTCACACAAGTAAGGAAGCCATGCACACCAAAGAAACCTATAGGAAGAAAAGTTTGGAAAGTTATGGGCATGTTTTAGTATTCCATCAAGCTTGTGGGTTAAAACACTATGCACAAGTATGCGTAATTTGATGATGTTTATAAGCCATTTATGCTAGGGCACTTTTTTTTTGCAAATGCAAACTTTTTTCTCACTGCTTGTTATTGCTGCTGAAATGTGTGAGGAGCCCAAACAAAAGATACAAAGACAGATTTTTTTTTCAGAGTGTACATATGGGCCATTTTCTTTTGCACATGCATTTTTTTTCTTCAGTTATTTGTATTTCTTTATGATTGCTGCTAAAAATCAGTACAAAAGAAAAATCAGTACAAAGCATATTGCGTGTAGCGCGCGGAAATTTTTCACATTCAATATTTTTGTGGGCCACACACGCGCGCGAAGCGCGCGCGAGCAATTTTTTTACATTTAATTAATTATAGACGCGCACATGCCGTGCGTGTGGGAGGCAGGGAATAATCATAGTATACCTTCAAAAAAAAACTAGAACACAACACTGGTGTCAGGGTATATTCTTGTGGTGTTAGGGTTACATTCTTACCCTCTGGTAGCATTCAACCAGGGTGTGCATGGTCTATAGAAGGTGGAGTTCTCTGCATCAGGATCCTGATCCACTCCCTCAACAATGGATCCACACTGAGGTCAAACACAAAGGTCATAGGTCACAAACCAATGCACACCGTGATATTTATAATCCATTCATTTCACTGTTGCTCTTTTACAACAGTAGAATAATGATCAGATCCTAGATCAGCAACAGCGGTGTAGCTATAGACCAGGGGTGATGCAACTTTGATGATGGAGAGGGCCACTATATTTCCACACTCACTCCAGAGGGCCACATTGCATATACTGTTGGGCAGATGCACCTCTTATCTCTATCTAAATGTGTAAATGAATGCCGTACTTCGCCATTCTATGTCACACAAAAGTAGCAAAAATAGCCGATCTACAAGCTCAAAATCTGCTATTTTTGCTACTTTTGAATTGGAATCCTATATATATTTTTTTGCTATTTTTGAATTGGAATCCTGAAAAGTAAAATGTTTATTTAATTTCAAATGCATTTAGTTATACTTATGTTAACTTGTTGAACTTAAATACAAACACATTGGACATACAAAAGACAATAGAATTGTAATACTAGTCATTAAGCTACTAATATAGACTGAAGTAATTAAAGCAGGTCATGTTTGCATCTTTGGAATTGTAACAGCTGAAATCAATAATATATCAGTATTCTGATATTAACCTGGGGGCCACATTAAAAGGTGGGGGCTGCATGTGGCCCCCGGGCCGCCAGTTACACACACACACACACACACACACACACACACACACACACACACACACACACACACACACACACACACACACACACACACACACACACACACACACACACACACACACACACACACACACACACACACACACACACACACACACACACACACACCACAGAGATGGTTTTCATTTGCCTTTCTTGTCTTGTTCTAGTAAAACAATCTGATAACAAAATCAAATGCTTAATTTGGGGCAAAGGTTCTTCCTCGACCAACTGGGAGAGTGGGTGCAAAGTTTATCCGAAAATAGCAGATCTACAAGCTCACAATGCGTCTGCGACACGTTGTGAGCACGCACATCGGCTATTTTCGGCGAAGAGGTTTGGAGTAGAGGTCAAAAAGGACAGACCAAGTACAGAGCCAAAGGTGAAGTTTACAAAGTATTGAGGGTTTAAGAGGTTAAAAGTCTGAAAAACACATTTAACATGAATCCAACATGTAGTGGGGGACAGGACAACACCAAGGTTCTGAATGAATGAGAGCTGACTGTCCAGGACAACACCAAGGTTCTGAATCAGGGGTGATGCAACTTTGATGATGCAGAGGGCCATTATATTTCCACACTCACTCCAGAGGGCCACATTGCATATACTGTTGGCCAGACACCTCTTATCTCCATATTTTAACTTTTTTCGCAAATTAATGCTGTACTTCGCCATTCTATGTCACACAAAAGTGGCAAAAATAGACAATGAATTTCTTTATACTAGTCATTAACCCATTTTGGGCGGGAACCCCTATTTGTAACTATACCTTTCAGGACGGGAACCCCTTTTGGGGTTCTTGTTGCTATGTACGGTATATAGCAACATACATTTGTTGTAATTTTTGAATAAATATTTGAAGTTTCTCAGAAAACTTCAGGATTTAAAAGGCGTTTTTAGAATCGTTTTTAAAGCGGGTCATGTTTGCGTGTTTGGAATTGTAACAGCTGAAATCAATAATATATCAGTATTCCGATATTAACCTGCGGGCCGCATTAAGTGAAGGTTGGGGCCCATTAAGTGAATGTGCATTATGAATGAATGAGATCGTACTGTCCAGGACAACACCAAGGCTCTGAATGAGAGCTGACTGTCCAGGACAACACGAGGCTCTTGGCCGTTGGAACAGAAGCCACCAGGGAGTTGTCTATGGAAACAATGAGGTCTTGCAAGGAGCAGGACTTACCTGAGAAGAAGAGAAGCTCAGTCTTGTCTGGGTTCAGCTTGAGGTGGTGAGAAGACAAGACATCCACTGTGAGATGTCAGCCAGACATGCAGCGATGCACTCTTCAACCTGAGTGGCAGGAGGTGGAGAGAGAAACAGTTGAGTGTTTACCAGTGGTGTAAAGTAACTAAGTACATGTACTCAAGTACTGCACTTAAGTACAATTTTAAGGTATTTTTACTTTACTGGAGTATGTCCAATGTTCAGTACTTCTACTCCACTACATCTCAGAGGAAAATATTATTTTACTCCACTACAATTATTTGACAAGTTTTGTTACTAGTTACTTTTGATTTTGATTATTATTACAAAACATACATTAACCACTTCAGACCTATATTCATTTCGGCCATTTGAAAATAGCCGATCTACAAGCTCAAAATGCGTCGCATCATGGTGAGCTCTTAGATCGGTTATTTTCAAAAGATCTATATACATTTGAAAACTTGAAACGGGACATTCTGCATAACGAGTACTTTTACTTTTGGTACTTTAAGTATATTTTGACACCACTCATTTTGTACTTTAAAAAAAATGGATGTATTTTTTATCCCACGATTTTGCAACCCTTTTTCACCCAGTGCCAATTGTCTAAGTAATCCTCTCACTCCCCCTGCCAGCCTAGGGAGCCCAGAGCCGAGCTCATGCCTCCTTCCTTCAATGCATGAGAGCCAACTAGCCTTCTTATCACCTGACAGGGGGGAGTTTCCCCAGTAGGACGTAGCGTGTGGAAGGAACACGTTATTCCAACCAGTTCCGTTCCCCTCCATCAGGCGCCCCGGCTAACAAGGGGGAGGCGGTATAGCGACCAGGATTACTGCATGTTTTTGTGAGGGTACCTATGCTAGGGGACACGGGGATAACATGTAAACTCCACACAGAAAGGCCTTTCGCCAACCCCACCGAATGATGGGCGCTGATGACGCGGGAATCACAGCGGGACAGCGCCCACAGCGGGAATCGAAACCAGGGCCACCACGACCCCTATACTTTTGTACTTTTACTCAAGTATTTTTTCATTCCTGTCTTTTACTTGTAATGGAGTATTTCTACATTGTGGTATTGATACTTTTACTTAAGTAAAGATTTTTTGTACTTTTTCTACCACTGGTTCTTACAACTGTAAATCTGTAAACAACTGTTACTAGTCACTTTGTAGATTTTAATTATTATTACAAAACATACATTAACCACTTCAGTCCTATTTAAACTTTGGCTATTTGAAAATAGCCGATCTACAAGGTCACAACGCGTCGCAACGCGATGCATTGTGAGCTTGTAGATCTGCCATTTTCAAAAGATTTTTATATCCTATCGTTTAACTAAATGTCCATGTCATTACAGTTCTCAGATAGCGTCCATACTTACTCAGAAACGTGTTGAAATGTCTCACACACACTCTTCTCCTCCAGGCTAGTGTGTTAGTTGACCAGCCACAGTCCATCTTGTAGTTATTAATGTCAGCTGGTTATGGTAGAAATACTGAGTGAAAACCCAGCTCCAAACACACACACATGCTGATATATACACACTGATATTAATCCCCAGGTCTTTCATTTGGTGACATTTAGGCCTACCAGATTATTGAATTTATAAACATCTCTGTTTTCACCTGTTTCTCTCTCTTACTTCCTGCTTTCTTTAGTCCCACCCCCTGTCAGAACCTGCTATATTGACTAGAGTTGATTGACACCTGGATAACCAATGACATTGCTTCCATGAGCTTGGTGTAAATGTAACATAATATGACCAAGTAGCTGCATGTCTGCTGCCCCCTAGTGGACCTGGTTTTTTTAGACAACTGGTTAGTGCAGCTGCCAGTGAAATGACAAACCTGGGTTCAAATCCCTGTCTGAACACTTATGTTTGAAGCTCTCAAGGTTTGAGTTCAAACAACACTTTCAAACTACATTTGATCTATACAAACAAGACCAGGAGACCTGGTTCTGCCAGACCCAAAATGAAGTCCTAGTATGTAACACACCTACAAACCACTTTATAACTGAAGTTCATGATGTCATGAATAGTTCGTGACGAAAGGGGACGTCACAAACTTTTTTTTGGCTGGGGCCGGGGGACAAATGGCCCCTGCCCATGTATGGACGAAACAGGTACAAAGCCTCATGGTACAAAGCCTCCATACATGGAGGAAAAGGTACAAAACATGCACTACGTCACGGCTAAGCCGGACTTCACATGACGTGTCAGCCTGTGTATACCCATGTATGGACGAAAGGGGGACAGACTTTTTTTGGCTGGGGCCGGAGGACAAATGGCCCCTGCCCATGTATGGACGAAACAGATACCCATGTATGGACGAAAGGGGGACAGACTTTTTTGGCTGGGGCCAGGGGACAAATGACCCCTGCCCATGTATGGACGAAACAGATACAAAGCCTCATGTAAGCCCGACCCCTTGGGTCTGGCAAAAAAGTGAATGTGTCAAATGTAGCTTGTTAATCGGCTAGTTTTGAAATTGTTTTAAAAATATGGAATAATCTACACACATTCATTTGGGGATTTTACACCCATTTTACCCCCTTGATGCTGAGTGGCAAGAAGGGAAGCACTGGGTGCCCTTTATCCAGCCAGGAAATCAAACCCCAACCTTCAAATCTCAGCACAAATACCTCAACCATAAGGCCACTGAACTGACATACAACAAGAACAAGACATCACTTCTGGATCAGAATGGAGATTACTCACTGATTTACCTTCTATGTTGAGGACAATATTCCACCAGCTGCGTCCTTGGACAATTTCCGCTGGTTGTAGGATTAAATTGTTCCAATGGATGTTAAATCTCAGTTGTGTCTTAGTGAACCCTGATCATCAGGTGTATCTAGTAGATTCAGTGATGTTTGCTGTGGATCGTCATCTTTTGACCTGCCACCACCTCTCCCTCCAACCTCAAGTATGATCTAAAACATCTCATCAGTGTAGAAGGCCTGGTAGTACAAGAATAAAGGTGAGGTTACAGAAGTTGAAGGGTGGGATGTTTGAGTCTTGGTCCTGATGAATCTTTGACCAAGACTCAAATCTCCTCCCTGAGTTAGGAGATTTATTTTTTAACCATTGGTTCATTTTAACCAATGTGTGTTTTTCCCCCTCTTTGTTTATCAACTCTCAGGATCATCCTGTTCACCTCAGGGACCTTCTTTTTCAACAGTGTTCCGGAATCTCTTTCATATTGCCTTTGTATGTTCGTCTCTTTCACAATGACATTTCTGCAGTGGTGGAAAAAGTACTCAAATGTTTTACTTAAGTAAATGTATCAATACTGCAAAGTAAAAGTCCGGAATTCAAAATTTACTTGAGTGAAAGTACAAAAGTATTGGTATCAAAATGTACTTAAAGTACCAAAAGTAAAAGTACAAACATGTTTGAAAATAGCAGATTTCCAGCAGTGTCCAGCAGGTGTCAGTGTTGTGTCTCGTTGTGTTCAGTCCGTTTGTGAACTTGGGTCAGTTGCTCCAGGTTGTTTTCCAAAAAGGAGATCTTCTGTTTCTGAGTCTTATTCTGACCATGAAGACAGGTCAATATACAGCAGAAATAGCCTTATTCTGACCATGAAGACAGGTCAATATACAGCAGAAATAGCCTTATTCTGACCATGAAGACAGGTCAATATACAGCAGAAATAGCCTTATTCTGACCATGAAGACAGGTCAAAATACAGCAGACATAGGCAAACATTGGGCAAAAGTATGTGAACATTGGATGGAAATATTTGCCTGAAAGCCCTCTCAGTGCAGCATCAGTATAGGCACGGCCTGACCCTGCCAATCCTTCAACTATAAATGTCATTTTAGTTCTCAGATAGCGTCCATACTCACTCAGAAACGTGTTGAAATGTCTCACACACTCTCTTCTCCTCCAGGCTAGTGTGTTAGTTGACCAGCCACAGTCCATCTTGTAGTTATTAATGTCAGCTGGTTATGGTAGAAATACTGAGTGAAAACCCAGCTCCAAACACACACAAGATGATATATACACACAGATATTAATCCCTGGCACAAGTAACACACAGTGAACATCTACACAAATATAACAGCTTATCAAATTAGATCAAACTTTTGAATTTTATAAAGCACATTTGAAAACAACAACTGTTGACCAAAGTGTTGCACAGAAAGAAAACAAAGCATCAACTAGTAAAAAAGCAAGTGCACTCACAAACGCACTTGACATAAAGGACATACATACATGGTTCCGGGTAGCTCAGTTGGTAGAGCTCTTGCCTTTCGACCACAAGGTCATAGGTTCGATCAACTGCCAACTGGGCATACGAGTAGGTGCCCGGGTGCGGCAGGTCGTGCAGTAAGTACTGGGAGCTGATGGTAGGTGTTGTGCTCCACCTCAGCAATCCATCTCCCAGGGGTCTAGCACATTGTAACGGGGACTCCCACGTTCTCAGCTGATACCAACAATAAGCCTCTCCGACCTACATACAATAATTCAAAAAAGTTGAAGATAAAATCCACTCGGATGTAATTAAAAGCAAGGGGAAAGAAACAAGTCTTGAGTAAGGATTTAAAAACTTCGACTGCAGGCTGTTCCAAAGCCTGGGGGGCAGCAGCGGCAAAGGCGCGGGTTACCCGTGCATATTTGTCTCGTTTTTGGGACAACCAGCAGTAACTTGTCAGCGGACCTCAGAGCTCTGACTGGTGTATAGGTGTGAAACAACTCAGAAAGGTAAGTCCTTGAAGAGATTAAAAAAAACAACGGCACCTTAAAATCTGTATAGTCATGCATTGTGAGCTTGTCAGCAATGTAATGCAGCATAATTGCATGTATATATTAATGAATATAAAATTAAGATGCCTTTATAAACGCTGTTAATGTGGACAAACACTGATGCTCACATTGGTCTTATCATGAGCTGCAGATAATAGAAGAAGCAATAATTGGAAACAATAAAAATCAACAAAAGCATTTGCTAGTCCATCATGGTGAATATGCATTCAAATCCATTGATTGTAAAAGCAAAACATTGAAAACATTGAAAATTGTCAATGATAATTCATTGGAATAAGTCATTGCCATTGTCACCCTGGATTAGAAGGAATGATCATATATTTATTTGTGTGATATCATGTATCAACTCACTGTTCAACTAACATCTTCTCTTCTGAATGAAGTGTGTCTTGTAATTTTGAGCAAAGCATTTTCCACAAATTGCAACTAAAGTTTTTTTCCCTCTGTTTTGATTGATTGATTGATGTAGTTTATTTAGTAAGACATGAGAATAGTACATGAGAGTACATAACAGTACATGGAAGTACAAATTCACAATACAAGGTCTACTAAACTGGAACTCTCATTAAGCACTAAGCTTGTTTAAGATGAGAACCCCATGCACACAAATCATGATGAAATATAAGAGGCAGATAGATATACACACTACTATACAGAATGTCATACAATCAGCTTTCAGGTTACTGGTATGAAGAGAGAAAAAAATATATATTTACAAAAGAGGAAAATGAAGGAGGGGGGAGTAGGGGGGGGTAGGTTAAGACTTAGACAGGGGCCATTTTCGAATTGCAGCCTCCTGAAGGTGTATCTTTAGGGCAGTTTTGAAAGTGAGTAGGGTTTTACACTCCTTTTGGTAGGGCATTCCACATTTTTGATGAATAGCATGAGAACGAGTTCATTCCCTTAGTTGAGACAAATCTGGGTTGAACATGATTTGTAGAGCTGCCTCTGGTGTTATGATCATGGACTGCATTAACATTTTGGAAGTATTTTGACAATATGAGTCCTCATGTGTGTTCTTAGATTACCCATTTGACCAAATCCTTTGCCACAAACTTTACAAATAAAGGGCTTTTCCCCTGTATGAGTCCTCATGTGCTTTTTTAGAACACCCTTTTCACTACAGCCTTTACCACAAACTGTACAAGTAAAGGGTCTTTCCCCTGTATGAGTCCTCATGTGTGTTCTTAGTTCACACATTTGACTACAGCCTTTTCCACAAATTGTACACGTAAAGGGCTTCTCCCCTGTATGAGTCCTCATGTGTCTTTTTAGAGCACCGTTTTCACTACAGCCTTTGCCACAGACTGTACAAGTATATGGCTTTTCCCCTGTATGAGTCCTCATGTGTGTTTTTAGATAACCCTTTTGACTATAGCCTTTGCCACAAACTGTACACGTAAAGGCCTTTTTCCCTGTATGAATCACTGTGTGCTGGTTCAGATGTCCCTTATGATTAAACACTTTGCCACACTCTGTACAACTATAGCTTTTTTTCCCTGTGTGACTAGTCATGGAGTGATTGTGTTTTGATGATTCCAGATCCTGGGACAGCTTGTTACTTAAAGACAAGCTTTGTCCTTCCACATTCTGTGTCTCGTGTGAATCCGGTGTGTTTACAGCGGACTGATCTACCCTGCTCTCCTCCCACTCATCACTGTCTTCAGTGTCAGATTCAGAACAGTGTGAAGATAGGAGATGGTCGTGAGTAGTTGGTTGTGATGGTACCCAGTACTCTATATAAGCTTGTGTTTTCATGTGTTCCGTTGAGGTGCTGGCTCGAGGCTCTGTCTCTCTGTTTTCATCAGCATCGTCATCTTCACTTTTCACTTCTAGTAATGTCATTGTTGATCGATCGGTCTCCTCTGGTCTTTGATGTAGCTCCTCCGGTTCCTGTTTAATCTGTGGAGGCTCCGATTCCTCCTGGACCAAACTGGGGCTCCTCTCCTCTTCGGGGGAAACCTCCTCTTTACACACAGGGAGGGGCTGGAAGTCTAAGCAAAAGATAAAATGAGAGAAAAGACATGCAATGTTTGAATTTTACATTGTGTTTACTATGTTTTATAGCTGAGGTGGTTGGGGGGATTTTCCACTATAAATAAATGTTGTCTTAAAGTCGAAAATGGTTATATAAATATATATAAATGTTAACTATCCCCACCTAATACTTATTAATCCATGTTAACTCATTCACTGCCAAGGACGACTTTTACGACTTTGTGTGTTTTTGGGTGTCTCCACTAGATGGCGCTCTTTGCTAACACATGAGTGACCATTTCATCCCCAGATGCACACAGAACCAGGCGATCACATGATCCCAAGATTTACTGCTCCAGCTTTACTGCTCCAGTTCCTGGTTAACGTTTTTAGGGAAATCGCCTGTATCTCGCCTCCTGTGTTTTACTATGTATTTTTGACGAGACGTGACATTTTCAACGGCCTATAACAAGCGAACGGGGGGTCACTGTGCTTCCCTATGTCACATCATTAATGAATTAGACTCCGAAACAGGGTCAGTCCACACATTTATTATTCTCTATCTATTGGCAGATAGAGAAAAACAAAATCGCTATCAATTTGTTAAATTAGCCTTTTTGTTTCCTCTGGCCCGCCATGTAATGGCTGTGAAAGAATTTGGCCCGAGGTCAAACTTAATTGCCGACCCCTGCAATTAGAGCTGCAAAGGGGGCTTTTGGACTTATTTTCTTTTGGAGGTTTGTTCTAATAAAGAGAGCTTTTTAATTGTTTTACCTGAGAGAGTGTTGCACCTGGCCTTCCTATGTAGTAATGTTAATGTTGACACATCAGCCTCCTCTTCCTGTTCCTCTTTAATCTGTGGAGGTTGTGGTTCCTCCGTGACCAGACTGGAGCTCCTCTCCTCATGTTGTGGAGGTTGTGGTTCCTCCTGGACCAGACTGGAGCTCCTCCTCTCCTCATGTTCAGGGGAGACCTCTTCACACACACACAGACAGGAGGAGGAGGAGAGAAGAGGGTAGCATCAGCAGAACAAATCAAAGTACATTTCTCATTGGATGACATTTAAGCCCAATGCATACTACAGCCGAACAGCTGACGCTTCTTCAGTTCGGCTGGGTCCACACTACAATATGACATCATTAAAAGGATCGGGTGGGCGGGATCAGAACTTTTGTCGGGTGTTCGGTGCTTCCGAGATGTTGTAACTACCCAGGCTATTACTGTGATTGGTCAGAATCGCTGGCAGTGTGAATATTGTTTTTTTCTTCTGCAGTGTAGCCTATTCTGCCAACTTCCAGGAGGTACAAGCATCTCCAAAATCTCTGTCGTCTAGTGACTATTCATGAACACAACCTATCGCTAAGACGGGCAAAACCTCCATACCTCTGTCAGGTATACATTTAACCATCTGTTCCAACTGTGCTGCCTGGGGCTGTAGTGTACACTGCTTCAGTCAGGGCAAACAGCACGAGTGGTGGACGGGTGTATGAAATTCAGTGGTGTAAAGTAAATAACAAGTACAATTTTGAGGTATTTTTTATTTTACTGGAGTATTTCCAATTACTTTTACTTCTACTAGTAACTCCACTACATCTTAGAGGCAAATATTATACGCTGTTTGGCTGTTTGAAAATAGACGATCTACAAGCTCACAAAGCACTGTGAGCTTGTAGATCTGCTATTTTCAAAAAAAGTCTTACAATTTTTGTAAACATTTGGAATATATTTGAAACATTTAACACAAATCTTGTATGGGGTCTGCAGCCAATTACATACAGTATTAAGTTGGGGCTCCTTGACCTAAAAATGTTTGAGAACCACTGGATATAATACATTGTGTACAGTTTGGCTTGTTGTCATGGGAGAGTCGTCACAGCAGTGTTCATTGTATCCATTAATTTAATCTAATTTAGTAATGACAGACACCACCACCACAACAGCCCAATATACATTTCAGCCATTTGAAAATAGCAGATCTACAAGCTCACACTGCGTCGCGACACATTGTGAGCTTGTAGATCTGCCATTTTCAAAAGATTTTTATGCATTTGAAAATTTGTGAAATTGCACATTCTGCATAATGAGTACCTTCTACTTTTGGTACTTTAAGTACATTTTGATACCAATACTTCTGGTAGATATCAAGTACATTTTTACAGGGAAATGTAGTTAAGCTAGTAGCTTAGCTGAACTGGATAATGCTGGCATAGCCTTTGATAAAGACTGTATTTGATGTACTCTCTACGTGAGTCTTAGCTACAACCCCCCCAGATTAACCTGGAATGTCAGCTCCAAAGCCCGTACTTCTCCAAACATGTACAAATGCAAAATATAAGGTACTTACCCGAGTGCCCCAAATGTGAACTCAGTGTCTGTGCAATGTATTAGTCCTTATTTTTCAATAAAGAAGTGTTTTAATCCCGTCTGTGGCCGATTCTGTCGGAAGTTCCCAGTTGGGCGGTAGTGACGGGGCGCATCCGGTGAAAACCGAAATTACACTCAATGTAAACAGGAAGTAAACGAGGGGGGGGAATGGCGTTCGGCCACAGACGGGATTAAAACACTTCTTTATTGAAAAATATGGACTAATACATTGCACAAACACGCCGAACACCGAGTTAACATTGGGGGCACGCGGGCACCTTAAACTTTGCATTTGTACAGAAGAAGTTTGGAGAAGTACGGGCGTACGAGAGTCTTTATCTAAGGCTAATGCAGTCATAAACTTGTAGCTTTAGCTACGCCTACGTATAGCTAAGCTGGCTTGAATGTACATAACATGGTCAACATAAGTGAAGTGAACCAACCTGCAGTGTGTCGTAGTATGCTCTGTCTCTCCAGCAGAGTCTCTAGTGTCTCAATCTCTCTCTGGAAGAGGCTGCACATGAACTCTGCAGCCGCACTGAGGCGCTGCAGCACCAACACCCTGACGAGCTTCACACAACAAACACCACCACGCTGCTGCTTCTCAAAGACACACAGTATCTCCTCTCCCGCCGACGTCAGCTGTTCATGTACCGACAGCCGCACGGACTCCATTATTTGGCACATTATTATTATTATTTTATCTCGTTGAAAGTTTTCACCGAGCTGCTGCTTTGTTGTTGTTGTTCCACCATTAAAATACTAAACGACAACAACACGGACTTATACTTCCGGGTCAAAGTGTTTTCAAGCATGCGCAACTAGGACAACAAGGCACTGCTGCCTTGTTGCCTTTCGCCGCCTGGTGGAGGAGGCGTGTAACTGTCACTGAATACGGAATAGGAGAGAGAGAGAGAGAGAGAGAGAGAGAGAGAGAGAGAGAGAGAGAGAGAGAGAGAGAGAGAGAGAGAGAGAGAGAGAGAGAGAGAGAGAAATATATTTTTGAACAGTTCTTTTTATTGTGCACAGAGAATCTTGCTGTGGATGTGTGAAACACAATTTAGTTTTTTTGTGAAATTGTGAACCATAAAAATGACAAATAAACCTAAAATGAAAGAAGGATGTGTGTTAGGATGCAGGCGCAGGTGAGTAGTATAAAATCTGGCTTTACTCAGCACACGCATATGCATTATAAAACAGGCAATGATCATGTTTATTCATTAATTAAAGTTCATTTGATGAATGAATGGTCATCTGGAGACTGGTCCCCAGCTGGCTTGTATTTGCATCCGGCTGTACATTGTCTACACTTGTGGTTCAGCTAATATTTTATAATCCACACTGAGTAATGAAATGGTGCTGTATAGGTTTCCTCGGCCACGCCCCTCGTTCCCGCTCTCGGGTGCAGATGGGCATCTTTCCTGTTTACCTGTTTAGCTGTGTTGTTTTAAAGGGATATTTCACTTTCAAAAAAACTTTTGGTCATTTTATCATCTACTCAGGCCTTTGTGAGCCCCCCAGACAGTTTTTAAGTTGCTCGATTCAATATTTAAATATTTGATATTCATTTTATCAGACACGCCCCCATCCTATACAAACCCATTGTAACTTCAAACTCCATTTTAACCATGTTAGATTCATCGAAAACACCCGTCCTCGGTTCTGGTGACTCACCCTGCCCTCCTAATGCATGAGGGGGCCGTGTTTTTCTGATACATTTTTTCATTTATTTTATTAGATTTTTTTATTGTATAATTTTTTTTTTCATTTTCCAAAAAAATATGTAAAAAATACATGAAAAAAGTAATTGAAAAAACACGGCCCCCTTACGTATTAGGGGGGCGGTATGAGTCACCAGAACCAAGGACGGGTGTTTTTGGTGAGTCTATCATGGTTAAAATGGAGTTTGAAGTTACAATGGGTTTGTATAGGATGGGGGCGTGTCTGATAAAATGAAAAATCAAAAATATCTAAATATTGAATCGAGCAACTTAAAAACTGTCTGGGGGCTCACAAAGGCCTGAGTAGACGATAAAATGACCAAACGTTTTTTTGAAAGTGAAATATCCCTTTAACTTAGTAGAATGTGTAAGAAAAACTATTATTTTAAAGGCATTATAGCCTTGCTCTGTGTTTACATAAGAAAACTATTACATTGTTTTTACCCATCATTTCCCTCCATACCAGCAGTCATCAGCCACTGGAGTAGTGTGGTGGTGTTTACCTGCAGAAACACATTGTCCTCTCGTTGTATTTTGGCGTTTTTTCACTATTTTGTTTCGGTTGCCCAAACACGTCCCCGTCTACCAAAACAATTAATGATAGACAGATGTATTTATTGTGTTGTTATGTAAACACAGGGCAAAGTGTTGTGTTGTGTTGTGTGTCTCTCTCACACACACACACACACACACACACACACACACACACACACACACACACACACACACACACACACACACACACACACACACACAGGATTATCATGTGGCGAAATGGCCCATAATAACATATACAGCAAACCGTGTTCATGCTTCGTGGAATTGGTGGATAATCCGAAAGGCTCAGAAACATACCAATAGCTCCACAGCAACAAAGTAGTACTATAACCTACAAACGCGACAGCCTTGTGCTACTTTTGAAGGAAAGTGTTCAATGTCATAATAGTTCCTGGTGGTACAATACTTGGGGTGGTGATAACGGAGGCAGAAGACATGGAGACAAAAGCCTATTGAAAGTCCATTGAACCATATCAAATGTTGTCTATTCCAATGTCGTGTTTAATTGTTAATGAATTGTTTTTCTTGGTTCATTCCGAAACCTGTGCAAAGGGCTGGAGCGGGACAAAAAAAATCGGACTGACATTTAACGTTCTTGACCGGCCCACTTCTGATGGGGAAAGAAAATGTTTCACCTAATGATATTTTCATCCGTTGTCCATAATAAATAAATACATCAATTCATTAATTAACAGGGTTAACAGACTCATCTCTAATGCATTATTGTGCACACAGCTGATATACAGTCCAAGGTTGTTATCACAGCTTGCCCAATAAATCAAGTAGATAGCCATGGGCTGCACACAGAAATACTGTAGGCCTACTTAGACCCATGCATTATAGGTCCAGTGAATGGGCTCTCCCTAAATTTACTTTACTAATATCGACACATGTGCACGCTCTCTCTCTCTCCCTATTTTGGGCATGTCATTATAGGCAAAAACCTGCTACATGTACATACAGATCTGCTATTTTCACTATTGTAGTTAGTAATCTATAAAATAGGGCTTAAGCAATTCATTTTGTTGATACATTAGTTTACAAATATTTAAAACATATTTTTAAATATAAAAAACACTTCTCGATCATTTGAATAATTGAAAAAGTAATCGCTATAACAATCACTAAGAAAATGTATTAATAGTTGCAGCCCTATTTCACTCATAAAACATCAAACAAACGATCACCACTGAACGCCCCCTCCATGAAAAGACAACAGCGTGGTTACATTTCGTGATATAAATTATTTATTTACATTTACAGAAAAAAGACCCCATCAAGACAATGTAATAATAACTATTGTAAATAGAACCCAAGACAGTTTGGACGTGGTCTGTATAATCAAATAGAGAGAGAGCTGTATAAGTACTGCTGGGCCCCTCTGTCACTGGGCTGCTATAGAACACAGGGCACAAGGCATCAACGTGTAGCCCCCCCCCACCCCCCAACACGCACGCACACACGCACGCACGCACGTACGCACGCATACACACACCCCTGCAGTGAAAACCCGACTATTGCGCTTTGCACTACCCCAATTTCGATTCACCGACCCACCCCCGCACCCGTCTACAAACAGACAACGGAACATCGGCTAACCAGCTTCTACCACAGTGCCTACGCCCCCCCGACACGCACACGCACGCACGCACACACACACACACACACACACACACACACACACACACACACACACACACACACACACACACACACACACACACACACACACACACACACACACACACACACACACACACACACACACACACACACACACACACACAGTGAGCAGATTAATGCTTCCCGACACCCGCACCTGTACATACACATTCACATCTGACTCCGTGTCCTCGCACCTCCCCCCCACCGTCCGTCCGTCCCCCCCCCCGCCCCTAGTCTCCATAGTTCAGTATTCCGGGTTCCAGGAGACCCCTTGGGGGGAGGGAGGGGGGGGGGAGCAACAGAGAAAGGTGCAAGGGCCCCCGCCCACATTGTCTGCATTTAGGGCCATTTGTTTGGAGGGGTGGGGGACGTCAGGAAGCGGCGGCGACCGTGACTGCGCTGTCGTCACGATGTCACATCGTCACAGCTTTTTTTTCCCCCTCTCCAGTCCGTCTCCTGCTTTGTCTCCTCCGGTACCCCATCCCAACCCCCACCCCCCCCTCACTCCTTTCATGAAGGTCCACAACAGGAGACAAGGGTTGACTTGGGGGGGAGGGGGGGATCGGTTAGGCCGGAAAACGCCATAGTCGACGTTGCAGAGATGGTGGAAAGGAAGGGGGTGTGTGGGGGAATGGGGTGAGGGGGGGGGTTTCATTGTTGTCACCCTGCTCCTCCTTCGTCTCGTTAAGAGCACTGGTTCTCAACCTCGGGGTCCGGGGACCACCAGCTGCCCGAATTCGACCCATACGCGGGTCCTTAACTCCGCGAGCGTACAAACGGAACCATAAAAGGGTTCATTTGGGTTCCATTTTGTACGCTCTCTAGGAGTTACTGTACATACGCGTAATGGGGTCCAATTTGGACCCTGAATTATGGTCCCTCCCCGGACCCCCGACGTTGGGAACCAAGTGTCGTGGCGTTGAGGAGGAGTGGGCGGGGCCTCTGATGAGTGAGCGGCGTGGAGGCGGGGCCATCAGATGAGGCGCGTGGAGGCGCGCATGGTGTTCTCTGTACTGTAGTGCACGTTGTTCTGCTTCTGACGGTTGATCCTGTTGCTGCGCGGGCACTTCCTGTTGGGGGGGGGGGTGACAGGGTTTAGCTGTTTAACATAGATACAGTATACTCAGTGGTGGAAGAAGTACTCACATGTTTTACTTAAGTAAAACATATCAATACTGCAATGTAGAAATACTACGTTACAGGTAAAAGTCCGGAATTCAAAATTTACAATTTACTTGAGTAAAAGTACAAAAGTGTTGGTATCAAAATGTACTTAAAGTACCAAAAGTAGAAAGTACTCATTATGCAGAATGTCCCATTTCACAAGTTTTCAAAATGTATAAAAATCTTTTGAAAATAGCAGATCTACAAGCTCAAAATGCGACACATTGTGAGCTTGTAGATCTTCTATTTTCAAATGGTCGAAATGTACAGTATTTAGGGTTGAAGTGGTTAATGTATATTTTGTAGTAATAATGTAATCTTGTTTTGTAGTGATATGGATCTTCCTGAGTCTGAAATTGAAAAAAAAAAATCTATAAAGTAACTAAAGTTTTCAAATAATTGTAGTGGAGTAAAAGTACAATATTTTCCTTTGAGATGTAGTGGAGTAGAAGTAAAAGTATTGAAAATTGTAAATACTGAAGAAATTAAAAATACCTAAAAACTTCACTTGTACAGTAGGCTACTTGAGTAAATGTACTTAGTTACTTTACACCACTGAGTATTGTATATATACACCAGTGCTCATTTTGAGGTAGTTGAAAAACAGGTCTCTTCACAATTAAAATAATCATAACTAATAATGAATGTATGTCTATTGAAGCAAGAGCTCTCTCCACTATTAAAATCATCATACCTTAACTCATAATGCATCTATGTCTATTGAAGCATGAGGTCTCTCCACTATTAAAATCATCATAACTCATAATGCATGTATATGTCTATTGAAGCAGGAGGTCTCTCCACTATTAAAATCCTCATAACTCATAATGCATGTATGTCTATTCCAGCAGGAGGTCTCAGTCTCTCCACAATTAAAATCATCATAACTTGCTGAATTCTGAACCGATTTTCAAGCAGGCTATGTAAAATTAAATGTGGGTTTTCAGTATAAAAGCTTTACTCCCAGGTACTTATTTCTTACAGTGGAGTTATGGCAAGTTGACCCAGGTAATATGGCGGCACTGAAAGCGGTCAATGTGGCATCTAAAGTATTTTATGTTTAATGGTTTACACGAGGACATGCTTTGTATTCTTGCTTCCACTGCCACCTAGTGGTCAGTTGAGTGCAATACAGATCCACATGAAAGGACAGTTATTGGCTCTTTTCGACAGTGATTGAAGAAACACTCACATGTTTTACTTAAGTAAAAGTATCAATACCCTATTGTGGAAATAGTCTGTTAGAAGTACAAGTTTGGTATTCAAAGTTTACTTTGTACAAAAGTATTGGCATCAAAATGTACTTAAAGTACCAAAAGTAGAAAGTACTCATTATGCAGAAGGTCCTATTTCACATATTTTCAAATGTATTAAAAAGCTCACAACGCTTTGCGACACGCTGTGAGCTTGTAGATCAGCTATTTTCAAATTGCCAAAGTAGGCTGTATAGACATATAGGTCTGAAGTGGTTTTGTAATAATAATCACAATCTACAAAGTAACAAGTAATGTAACTAAAGTTTTCAAATAATTATAGTGCAGTAAAAGTACAATATTCGCCTGTGCGCTTGCAGATCTGCTATTTTCGCTTTGTTTATGAATCCAGGAAGGTTCTGGTTTAACCTTAATCCACTTCAACTCCAGCATCCGTATTCTTGGTCTGCTCTTTTTTTCCCTCTACACCAAACCCTTTTACCTCTACACACCAAACCTAAGATCTGCTATTTTCAGCGAATGTTCCCGACAGAATTATAAGCCGATAGCATTGACTTCCACTATAAAATAAAAGGTATTTCTGTGGCTCCTGATGCATCCAGTGGTTTACAACAGGGGTCTTCAACGTTTTTCAGCCCAAGGACCCCTTAGCTGAGAGTGAGATGAGGGTCTGTGAGCTTGTAGATCGGCTATTTTTGATAATTCAATGTAGAGTGAAAACAGACAAGTCACTGGTATAGAGCCCTGACTCCGCTCAACAACGCATAGGGGTTTAAAGGGATAGTTCACCCCCAAAATGATTTTCCTATCGATTAGTCCCCCCTCATGGATATTATTTAGTTTTTGTCTCATTCCTAAGCCAATAATTTGATGACCGGCAGTGGTTCCGGTAGGAGACACAAAGAGTGTCCTTTGTGTCTCCTACCGGAACTGCTGCCTATACCGGTCCGCTGGTCATCAAAAACCAAAAAATATCCATGATAGAAAGAAAAGAAATAATGTTTTTGGGTGAACTATCCCTTTAAGTGGTATAGTGGGGAAAGAGCCAAATGGCCCGAGTGATCCCACATGAAAGTCATCCATGGAACTCTTACACATGTTTAAGTCATGCAGAATACAATCTAAATGATTAATCACAGGACAAAGCTGTAGCCTCGCAATTTTAATGTATGACAAAAAAATACACTTCCGTGCTTCTACAACGTCTTATCTCGTTCTCCATTATATATTGTGCACACGATGTATGTGTGTGTGTATGACCATGTGTTCATGCATACATTTATTAATAAGAAATGTAGGTGTGAGTGTGCGTGTGTGTGTGTGTGTGTGTGTGTGTGTGTGTGTGTGTGTGTGTGTGTGTGTGTGTGTGTGTGTGTGTGTGTGTGTGAGACCATGTGTTCATGCATACATTTATTAATAAGACATAAGAGGTGTGAGTGCGTGTGCGTGTGTGTGTGTGTGTGTGTGTGTGTGTGACCATGTGTTCATGCATAAATGTATGAATGAAAAATGCAATGTTTAGGTGTGCGTGCATGTGTGCATGTGTTACTGGCAGTCGTGGAAAGTAACTAAGTACCTCAAGTAACTCAAGTACTGGAGTGTTTCCAATTTTCAGTACTTTTACTTCTACTCCACTACATCTCAGAGTGTGTGCGTGCGTGCCATGCATGTGTGCGTGTGTGTGTGTGCGTGCGTGCCTCACCTGGTAATGCACAGCACCACCACACAGATGATGGCGACCTGCAGCGCCCCGATGATGGAGGCGATGAGGACGTAGCGCAGCTTGCCGGAGCCGGGCACCACGTACAGCACGTTGTACTCCTTAGTGTCACACTGAGGCCCGCTGAAACCTGCGTGGCAGCTGAGATCACACACACGCACGCGCACGCGCACACACACACACACACACACACACACACACACACACACACACACACACACACACACACACACACACACACACACACACACACACACACACACACACACACACACACACACACACACACACGCCACACACACAGGCACACAGTCACACAAATACAAAACGTGTCAACCGCTGATAGAGAGACATGCATAGTTTATACTGTAGATGGATACAAAAAACACTGTAGGTATGTAGGTATAGGGGTGGGTCTGTCTGTCTGTCTGTCTGTCTGTCTGTCTGTCTGTCTGTCTGTCTGTCTGTCTAGGTAGGTAGGTAGGTATGCGAACGGCCCTTTCCCACCGGATCACTGTAACTTGGCAACTTAAAACCTGGAAGCCGCGTCTATAACCACGCCCCCGCTTCTGTGCCTTAAATAACTCCCGAAACGCTGACTTACCAAGTGATTCCATGGTGTGCAGAGATAAGCATTAGACTTCTAGTCCCAACGTCATGAGATCGGATTTCTTTACCTTGTCTAAAATACGTCACAAATTATTTTGTTAGGATTAAGGTTAGGTTTAGGCATAGTTTGCGAACGTTGCGAAGTCAGATTCAGCCGACTCAGTGCCGTTTGAGTCTCCCCCCCCCCCCCTGTAGTAAATCTGAGGACCCCCTAGGGGTCCCGGAACCCCTGTTGAAGACCCCTCGTTTACAAGATTAGTTCCGGACACACAGACAGACCCTCTTACAGACGGCTAGCCTCCTCCGTATGCACTCATGACCGTTCCAGCCTCTGCATGATGGAGGTGCTGTGTGATGGAGACCATGTGACTGTTATAGGTCCTGGGTGATGGGTGACCTTGCATGACCTTGAGTTTACTGTGGGGCTGGGAGGCCATCTGTGGCTCGTGTTTGTTGTGACTACAAGGCTGAGTGTGATTGATAGGTATGTGTGTGTGTGTGTGTGTGTGTGTGTGTGTGTGTGTGTGTGTGTGTGTGTGTGTGCGCGCACGCGTGCGTGTGTGTGTGTGAGCGAGAGAGCACAGGGGAGGGAGGGAGGGAGAGAGAGAGAGAGCGAGAGAGAGAGAGAGAGAGAGAGAGAGAGAGAGAGAGAGAGAGAGAGAGAGAGAGAGAGAGAGAAAAGGAGAGCAGTGACAACATAAAGGGAGACACAGAGAGAG
>NC_137618.1:11239497-11436997 GCF_963280865.1 Gymnoscopelus braueri | reverse complement strand
GTCGCAGACAAGACATCACGTGTCTATAACATCATGTAGACATGAAAGGATGTGCTCTTTATCAACACCTGTTATAACACCAATCCAACACCTGCTTTAAAAAAAAGAGGCTGAGAAAATATGCATACAAAAATTGTTTGAGCTGAAATGTGAGCTTGTAGATCTTCTATTTTCGCTATGTGGTTAATCTGTTCTTCATTTTGATGGCCTCCAGACCACACTTTGAGAACAACCGATGCCCGACCTAGGTAGTGTCTAGTCATGCCAATGCGTGTGTGTGTGTGTGTGTGTGTGCTAAGAACTGACCTTGGCAGGTATTTGACCTGTGTGTGTGTGTGTGTGTGTGTGTGTGTGTGTGTGTGTGTGTGTGTGTGTGTGTGTGTGTGTGTGTGTGTGCGCGCGCCCGCGCGCGTGTGTGCACGTGCGCGCGTGTGTGTGAGTGAGGACTGACCTTGGCAGTGACCCAGGTATTTGACCTCTATGCGTTCCTGTTTCTGACACGAGGCCTCCTTCACCTGGCAGGGATTGTCATAAGAGCGTCCGTCCGACGCACACACCGGGTTGAAGCTGATGTGGGAGCAGTCGATGTTGCACACACACCTGGATACACACGCACACGCACACACACACACACACACACAAAAGTGCATTACTTGTTGTGTTTTTTCGTAAATTAACGCCCTACTTGATCATACTACAGCGTCATAAAAAAACATCAAAAGTTCGAAATGCGGCGAGAAGCGACGCGTTTCGAACTTGTAGATCTGCTACTTTTGAATTTGAATCGTGAAAAGTAACAGTTTCCTATACTACCCGACAGAGACGGGTAGTATTCAGAATGAAATAAAAAATCATAACTATTTTACTCTTAGACATTTTGTTTTATTGTTATTGTTATTTATTGCTTTTAAAAAAAAGAAAGAAATTGAAGGGCAATCATAAAAATGCTATTCATAAAAGTGCATTTTGAGACCTGTACTGTATACTCCAATTAGTTTAGGTTATTTTGTGTCTTCTTCGTGTTAGTTAACTATGAGAACCCTGGTGGCTATAGTGGGTTTTGACGTGGTTAAAAGCTGAGAATGTTGGCCCGGACGGCTGGCATAGCGGTCTGCTGATGTAGCCTGACAGCGTGTCTATGGATTCGAATCCCGATCCCGATGACCTTTGCTGCGTGTCACTCCCCATCTCTTTCTCCCCATTTCCTGTCAGACTACTGTATACCAGTGGTGGAAAAAGTACTCAAAATGTTTTACTTAAGTTAAAGTGTCGAAAGTAAAAGTCCGGAATGAAAATTTTACTTGAGCAAAAGTACAAAAGTATTGGTATCAAAATGTTCTTAAAGTACCAAAAGTAAAAGTACTAAAATGTTTGAAAATAGCTGATCTACAAGCTCACAACGATGCGACGTGTTGTGATGCGACACGTTGTGTGTGATGCGACGCGTTGTGCGCATTTTAGGTATAAAATAGGTCTAAAGTGGTTAATGTGTGTTTTATAATGTTATAATTTATATCTGCAAAGTAACTAGTAACTAAAGTTTTAAAATAATTGTAGTGGAGTAAAAGTACAATATTTGCCTCTGAGATGTAGTGGAGTAGAAGTAAAAGTATAGTACAGTATTTGAGTAAATGTACTTAGTTACTTTACACCACTGCTGTATACTATCTAATAAAGGCAGAAAAAGTCAAAGAAATATCATTTTCTTTTAAAGAAGCCGAGAATGTCTTTGCTGTTGTGCAGGCAGGGAGTTGTAAAGTCCACAGAGCCCCAGAGCAGAAGGCTGAACATCTTCCGTCTTTAGCCTGAGACTTTGGGAACGGCCCAGAGAAGCTCTGCAAGAGGATCTGTAGCTGTTAACCACCTGAACTCCAACTTGAGCCCCTCTATTCTGGGGGGAACGTTTGCCCCCAAAATAGCCCATCTACACAAGCACACAACGCAACGTGTTCAGTGCTACAAGCTCTATCTATCTACAGGCTCCTTTATTTTGCAACATATCTACCATCATAATACTAGTCCTGTCACAATTATTACATAATCGCAATTATTTGAGATAATCGCTTTTTTGCATAAACATCATAATCGTCATAATCATTTCCATGTAAAAAAAATCATGTATTTTCAAACATTTTCAAAAATAGCAGATCTACAAGCTCAAAAGGCGTCACAAAACGACTACTTTTGAGCTTGTAGATCGGCTATTCCATGCACTATTAATGTTTTTTTGCCCTTTTTGTATAAAGTAACAGGAATGACATTTTTATTCATAATGTTCAACGACAGAAACGCAATTAAATCATTAATCACAATTATTATCGAGTGACAATTAATCGTCAAGTAAAATGTCATAATCTTGACAGCCCTATCATACACTGCAGAAGACCTTTCCTTCTTTACATAACCCTTGCTCAAGCAAGGAGAGACATGCTATTGGACGAAGCTGAATGAGGACCCGAGATGCAGCCAAGGTGATGTTAAGACAGGAAGTTACACTATGTGAAGTTTAACTTCATTAACTCATTGACTGCCATTGGCGAGTGCACTCGTCAATTGGCCAGAGGCTCACAGTGCCATTGTACGAATTGACGAGTGTGTGGTGTTTTCAATGGTTTACGCTAGAGGGCGCTGTTCGCCAACCTATGACTGATCCTATATGACTTCTGGAGAACAGTAGACCCGGAAATAATGTGATCACAACAAACCCAGCCCCTCACAGGAGCATTGCCAGGGCTAATTGAGCGGCAGGTGTTTCTAATCTGTGGTCAATCACGGACAATGACAAGGAGAGAGCTGGGGGTCCAATTTACAGAACTAAAAGCATGGCAGGCAACAGAACAGACCCTGTGCGGCTGGGCTTGAAAATGAAGAACAGCACTGACTGTGTGTAAATTGTGTGTCTGTGGCGTTGAGAGGAGAACCCTCACTATTAGTAATGAGCTCGCTATAAAGGAGAGAAAAAAAAAAAAAAAAAGAATCTGCATACAATTATTTATAATGGTGCCAAAGGAATATTATATTTTAAATTTTATTAAGTTTTTGAGATCTTGTACCAAAAGCCCAGGATAATAAATCTCTGTATTCTCTACTTTATCTAAACCTCAAATTAATTTACTCCCACAGTAAAAGTAGCAAAAATAATCTTTGTACGGAATAATTAATTACATGAACCCCTATTCAGGGGCGAACTTTTGACGAAAATAGCTGAGCTTGTTGGTCGACTATTTTCAGCAAAATATTTGGCGTAGAGGGGCGAAAAAAGGAGGCACAAAGTGTAGGGTTTAAGTCATACTGTACATGGGCAACTGGCGGCCCGGGGGCCACATGTGGCCCCCACCTTCACTTAATGCGGCCCGCAGGTTAATATTAGAATACAGATATATTATTGATTTCAGCTGTTCCAATTCCAAACATGCAAACATGACCCGCTTTAATTACTTCAGTCTATATTATAGTAGCTTAATGACTAGTTTAAAATTCTATTGTCTTTTTTATGTCCAATGTATTTGTATTTAAGTTCATAAAGTTAACATAAGTATAACTAAATGCATTTGAAATTTACTCTTTGACTGCCAGAGTATTTTCATAAAGTACTCCCCCAGTGCCAGCGATTTTCGTGTTTTTTTGTTTTGTTATTTTGTTATTTAATTTTCATATAGTAAGTCTAGCTACGGTTTTGAACACATACGATGGTTCCACCAGTAGAGAGCAGCAAATAGACACTTTCATCAGCTCGCTGACTCGCTGCCCCCCCCCCCCCAACAGAGCCAAACAGTGAAATACGTCAAACCGGATGTGACGTGTTCTCAGATTCTCCGATTGCAAAAATGTACGATGTGATTCACGACGGCGATGACTGTTCGTCACCCAGACTATAGATTATAGAAGTGGACCTCTCCGTTTGTATTTTATACCGTGAGAAAAAAACGTGTGTTTCCCTATTCTGGCCGAAAATGACCGTGGAAAAAAAAAGAAAACCGGAAACGGAATCTGCGTCATAAAACCGGATGCAAGTGTGGGTGAAGTAAGTGGAACTCGAATCCTAGAGTGAAACATTGCAGAATAGCGTGATCAGAGATTAAATAATGAACGCACGTCCAACGCGTCTAACGCGTCGACGGCCAACTGGACAAACTACACTAGCAATTGACGCGTTATCGAGTCAACCGCAGTCAAAGAGTTAAATACAAATGTTACTTTTCAGGATTCGGATTCATAAAAAATAAATCAGGATTCCAAAACAAAAGTAGCAAAAATAGCAGATCTACAAGCTCAAAACGCGTCGGACCGCGACGTGTTTTGAGCTTGCAGAGCTGCTATTTTTTGCTACTTTTGTGTGACATAAAATGGTCGAAGTACGGCATTCATTTACGAAAAAAGTTAAAATACGGAGATACGAGGTGTCTGACCAACAGTATTATGCAATGTGGCCCTTTGGACTGAGTGTGGAAATATAGTGGCCCTCTCTATCATCAAAGTTACCCACCCCTGGTTTAAGTGGTTAAAACCGATCATCTTGATTTTTTATAAAAACTCAAGTTCAAGTTGTTCTGCCACCAATTCCTGACATGGAGACTGGAGAGAAGAAAAAATCATTGGAATAATGCAGTGGAGCGACTGGCTTTATCGCACAAACGTCTGTTTACAAGCGGCCACGGGTGTGCAGAGTGACATTGTTCTGTTGTCCTTTCTATATTGAATTGTCACTTCCATTAGTTTGCCTCCGAGAAGCAGAAATTGCGTTTTGAGTGTTTGAGTGACACTGTGTTGATATGCATTCGTTTCTCTGCGTTCGTTCAGGTGCATACTGTACGTGCTATAGCTGCCTCCTTTAGCTTTTAATGGCCTCGCCAATTTGCTGACTGTCGGGTGGAAACCTCATATATATGTTCCTTTTTATTATTATTTAAGAACCACGATGATGCGCTCGGGTGGCGCAGTGGTAAAGTGCCTGCCCACCACCAGTGGTGTAAAGTAACTAAGTATATTTACTCAAGTGCTGTACTTAAAGGACGACTTCACCGATTTTCAACCTATCTTCATATAATTGGTCCTCACTAATACTCATGATAAAATGGTACCATTTTTTCCTACTTGGTCTGTGTCTCATAGGAGGGCTGTGGACAGACCAGAAACCCGTCTACCAGTGACATCATCGTTAGGCATGATTTAACCCTTTCACAATTTTTATTTAGATTTTTATTAACACGAGAACAATGGCTTCTTTTATTGCATTGCAACTTTCCAGGAATAGAAAGCCTGCAGTTTCTATTAACTTGGATTCCCCATTGATGATGTCACTGGTAGACAGGACTCTGAACTGTCCACAGCCCTCCTCTGAGACACAGACCGAGTAGAAAAAGATTGTACCATTTTATCATGAGTATTAGTGAGGACCAATTATATGAAGATAGGTTGAAAATCGGTGAAGTCGTCCTTTAAGTAAAATTTTGAGGTACTTTTACTTTACTGGAGTATTTCCAATTGTCTCATACTTTTACTTCTACTCCACTACTGTACATCTCAGAGGCAAATATTGTACTTTTACTCCACTAAAATGTGTCACCGCACGTACTCCTGCGGGCTGGGGGCGGCACCTGTCAGCAGGGAGTGTTGGGCGGGAGGAGTAAAACAAAGGCTCTTCGTCCTCCCGGTGGAGGCTCCTCTTTCCCTTTCCAAATGTTTCGAAAATACCGCTATTTTCATAACACATAACGGCAGTGGCGGCTGGTGGGTTTTTCCCCAGGGAGTGCTACACCAAAAATTAAGCCAACAATAACATGTACTATATTGTTATCGCACTGGTATATTCTGATAGGCCCTGCCCTAGTAGTCATTCATTTGTGAAAGACAGACATAATTAATGGCATGGGCAAAATCTTAGATTAAGTACTACACCTTTTTGGCTAATAATAAAAACTGCTGTATTATATGATTCATATCCATCAGTGGTGTAAAGTAACTAAGTACATGTACATCTGAAAGGTTTTAGTTTTTGTCTAGTTTTAGTCGACTAAATGTCATATTGATGATAGTCGACTAAATCTACAGTTGATTTAGTCGACTAAAATGTATTTTGGCGGTGCCTTGATGGCGTCGTAATGCCTGATTTTACACTCAGTTGCATGCTGAAAATAGCAGATCTACAAGCTCACAACGCGTCACAGCACGACCGCGTTGTGAGCTAGTAGATCTGCTATTTTCTGAGCAGAACACCCGAGCGCAACCAAACATAAAATGACTTGTCTTATAGTTCTACTGGATCTACACCATTACACCAGTATTCCATCCCTAACATTTTAGTCTAGTTTGTATTTGTTGACGAACGTTGTCAACATATTTAGTCTTAGTTTTAGTCATCGTAGCTTAGTTTTGATTTCGTTTTCATCATTGAAAAAAGGTAGTCGACGAACATTTTTCGTCATAGTTTTAGTCGACGAAATCAACACTGGAGTGAACACACACAGGCACGTGCCGTGCGTGCAGTGTGCGGCGTGCGTGCGTGCGTGTGTTTACGTGCGTCTGTGCCGCGACCCCAGGCTGCTGTGCCTGGGCCTGTTCAGCAGAATTGTGGTCCCATGACAGTGGTTGCTGAGTAGCGCTGAACGCCGAGGTTCTGTAATTATAAATGTGTCATTATGCTATAGCAGCCCCTTCATTCTCCCCTGGCGCCCAGCCCCTGTGTATAGCATAGACGTTTCTCTCTACCACTGCCAAATTTGCATATCGCTGCATGCTGTCGCCCAGAAACCTTGTATCTCCATATTTCAACTTTGTCATGTTTTTTTTGTAAATGAATGCACTATACTTTGCAGTGGTGGAAAAAGTACTCGAATGTTTTACTTAAGTAAAAGTAATATACTCAATACTGCAATGTAGAAGTACTCTGTTCAAAATTTACTAGAGTAAAAGTACAAAAGTATTGGTATCAAAATGTACTTAAAGTACCAAAAGTTATGTTTGAGAATAGCAGATCTACAAGCTTGTAGATCGGCTATTTTCAAATAGCCTTGGTATAAAATAGGACTGAAGTGGTTAATGTATGTTTTATAATAATGTAATCATTTATATCTGCGAAGTAACTATAGTCACTAAAGTTTACGAATAATTGTAGTGGAGTAAAAGTACAATATTTGCCTCTGAGACGTGGTGGAGTAGAAGTAAAAGTATTGGAAATTGACTCAAGTAAAGTGCAAATACCTCAAAATTGTACTTAAGTACAGTACTTGAGTACATGTACTTAGTTACGTTCCACCACTGCTACTTCGTCGTACTTGAGTGTCGCACAATAGTAGCGAAAACATCGACATGGTACAGCAGATCTACAAGCTTGTAGAACTGCTATTTTCATTGTTTCTTAAATTTGTGAAAGTCAAAGTGTGTCTGACTGTGGGTTTTATAAATATGTATCCGATGAAAAGTATTATTGGATCAATTTTTTCACACACACTCTCACACAGACACACTCACACACTCACACACACACACACACACACACACACACACACACACACACACACACACACACACACACACACACACACACACACACACACACACACAGCAAACGCCGGCACGCGCGGACACCTTGACAATCAGGTGAGGTGATTGTCGGCGCCGACACTGATGTTGATTGAAAACCTGTGCAACCGAGCGTCTCTGCAGCGAGGCAGCGATGTTCAGCGTCAGCGGAGTATGAATGACGTGATGATTCGCTCCGGTAGACATCCCAGAAGAAGCTATACTGTACGTGCAACGTGTGATGGTATGGCTGCCCCCCCCCCCCCTCCTCCCCACCAGCTCATCAGCTCAGGTGAGCAACCGCCATTATAAATGTACCGTTTGTACTAAAGTGAAACATGAGCTAAAAGGCTATAATTTACATGATAAAAACAGCGGTGTAAAGTAACTATATATATTTGTTCGAGTACTGTACTTAAATATAATTTTGAGGTACTTTAATTGAGCATCTAAATTTTTTGATACTCTGCTGTATCTTAGATGCGAATATTGTACTTTTTACACCACTATAATTTTTGGAAAACCTACATAAATTAGCCATTTAAGCTCTGTTTTATACTTTGGCTATTCTTTCTATCCTTTTCTTTTCTTTTTATTGACAATTTCAAATGTACAATGACATCAGGTAATAGACCATAAACAGCACATACATCAATAGGAAAAACATGAGAAATACTTTGGCTATTCGAAAACCGATATATACAAGCTCACAACGCATCACATAGTGGGGGTCCTCCTCATCAATGTGTACAACGAGAAACTTGAACGCTCTGACCCTTTCCACTGCAACGCATCAATGAAGATACCGGTAGGTGCCTGCTCTCTCCTCTGCCTCTTGAATAGTCCACGATCATCTCCTTGGTCTAGGTTGATGTTAAGACCAAGGTTGTTCTCCTGACACCAGAGTGCCTATGAAGTGACCTCGTTCCCGGCACTATCACTGCCGTGTCATCAGCATATATGCTTGATGATGACATTGGAGCTGCGCGCGGAGCCTGTCTCTTGAGCTTTGCACCAAGCCTTTGCTGGGCCTATATGGTTGTTGAAGGCCACTAATAACATACGTATACGGTATACATAAGCACATGTCCTTCGGTTTCTTGTTGAGACAGGGCGATGTGAATGGCCATGGCAATTGTGTCATCCGTGGATCTGTTTTTGACGGCACGCAAACTGCCAAGGGTTCAAGGGAGTTAAGTAGTGTGGAGTAGATCTGGGGTAATCTTTGTGTAGAGTTGTATAGAGCACTTAGTACCTTTACAAGTATACCTCAACATTTTTCTCAAGTACAGTAGCTGAGTAAATGTACTTAGTTACTTTACAACACTGGCTAATGGCACACGTGAACAAAAATCTGGGAAGAAGCTAAATTTAATGATACTATAATGTTGTACATCATTGTGTGAAACATAACACGGCATCCACGCAAAAACGCACATGCGCACGCACGCAGTGAGACGGGGGAGTGGCTGTGGCTGTGTGTGTGTGTGTGTGTGTGTGGGGGGGCTCATGTGGGCTTCATGAATAATTAACGAAGCCTCTCACTTTCTCCTCAACAGGCACTAATGCTGCACACTGCACTGCGTCAACATGCTGCCACACACACACGCACGCCCGCGCGTGCGCGCGCACACACACACACACGCACACGCACACGCACACGCACACACACGCACACGTTTGTATTACTATACTTGTGAGGACAGCAACATAAGAAAGGCAATTTTACAGTATGAATGCATTTTTTTTTGTTCGTGAGCCATTTTGAGCCCTAACTCTAAAGCCGAAACATAGCCGAACTACAAGCTCACAACTTTGTCAGCAAAGCTGTGAGCTTGTAAATCGGCTGTTTTCGGTGCACAGAACTGCCACAGCCTAACTCCACCAATCTTTAATAAAACAACCATTCCTCTTGTGAGGACAGAGGAAACTGTCCTCACAATGTCTATGTCTCACATTCTACTTTATATGTGGGAAAATGTGGTCCTTTCAAATATAGTAATAAAAGTTCGTCCACACACACACACACACACAAACAAACGTGCGCGCACGCACACGCACACGCACACACACACACACACACACACACACACACACACACACACACACACACACAGTAATGCCTGTAAGGGGGCTGGTGGTGTGAGAGTCTCTCTGTCTCTCACACGCCAACTTCCTTTCACACATTCAGGTGAGAAAAAGGGAAGAGCGATGAAGAGAGATACAGTAGAGTGTGTGTGTGTGCTTTTGTATTACTATGCTTGTGAGGGCCAAATGTGCCCACAAGTATAGTATAATTTGAGACATTAGGGTGGCTCACACCAAGCACTATAACCATAACTGTAACTATAATGATAATTACGGTATGTGAGCATTCACACTGATGAAAGATAATGTCCCTGTCCAGTGACACCAAACACACTATTATCTCTGATTGAATATTTTATTGACATTCTTTGAGGTAAAGCGGTACCTCTAATATGACTCTGATTATTCATTATAAGCAGGCGAGATAGTTGTAGCCTTATCTATTTATAATCGTCTCTTCGTCTCCGTTGATAACATTTCTGCCGTTTATAAAGTCACTCTGAAAGTGATCCAAACGACTATCGTTGGCGTTATGTTGTGGTGTGGACTGTGCCATCTACTTCGGTTAGAACGTTTTTTTAAAACAACATATATTAGTTATTGTTATTGTGCTTGGTGTGAACGGCGCTATAGAACAATTTTCCTGGTCCTCATAAGAGAAATGGTTGTTACATTGTTTAAAAATATATATTTTTTAAGATCTATCTGTAGATTGGCTATTTTTGGTTGAAAATGGTTAAATGGTTAACATTTTAAAATTGCCGTCCAAAAACTTTGCTGTCCTCACAAGTATAGTGCTACAAACGTGTGTGTGTGTGTGTGTGTGTGTGTGTAACAGGATGTGTTGTATTGATTAGTTCACCAACATGGATGCTTTTCGATCAAAACCTCAGATTTCTCTGCTGACTCTCTGCATGCTGTGGTCAATTCAGTTCCTGAATGGTCACTTCACACGTGCACACACACACACACACACACACACACACACACACACACACACACACACACACACACACACACACACACACACACACACACACACACACACACACACACACACACACACACACACACACACACACACACACAATGCAACAACAAAAAAGACCTTAGAAGGAAAAATAAATCACCATGTCTATTTGTTTACAGCCATACTGACTTTTTTCATTATATCGGTTTGAGTCCCCATGTCTCCCATTCACGGCGTCTGTCTGTCTGTCTGTCTCTCTACTGTCTATCTATTGTATTGTTTCTAGTCCGATGCCTGTTCGGGGTATGCATGGCGTTCGGAGAGCGCGTCCGTTCAGAACGAACGCGGCCCGCGGTTCTAGAGGACCGCTCGTCCGTTCAACTTCACGCTTGACACGAGCCTTCTTCGGGTCCTAGGCCACGCGGGCCGCCAAAACGTGAGGTGGATCGGATGAGCGGTTTGCGCGTGTCCGTCCGGAGCGGGCCGGGCCGGGGCCGGCTCTGGAGGAACCCGCTCATGTGGTTGACTTCACACTTGACACTGACCGGTCTCCTTTGGGTCCTCAGCAGTTACACCAGCCAAGTGTGAAGAGGATTGGACGGTAGGTTTCACTCACACAGACATACAGTATAGAGACAGACAGAGATTCCTGGAATGTATGCCAGTGGTGTAAAGTAAAAAGTACATTTACTTAAGTATTGTACTTAAGTACACTTTTAAGGAATTTTTACTTTACTGGAGTATTTCCCATTTTCAATACTTTTACTTCTACTCCACTACATCTCAGAGGCAAATATTGTACTTTTACTCCACTACAATTATTTGACAGCTTTAGTTAATAGTTACTTTGTAGATTTAGAAAACATACAACCACTTCAAAACATTACCCACTTCAGCCATATATATATTTCGGCCATTTGAAAATAGCCAATCTATAAGCTCACAATGCGTCGCATCGCGACGCATTGTGAGCTTGTAGATCTGCTATTTTTAAAGGATTTTTATACAACGCATTGTGAGCTTGTAGATCTGCTATTTTTAAAGGATTTTTATACATTTGAAAACTTGTGAAACTGGACATTGTGCATAATGAGTACTTTCTAAGTAGATTTTGATACCAATACTTTAGTACTTTTACTCAAGTAAATTTTGAATTCCGGACTTTTACTTGTTATCAACACATTATTGATACTTTTACATAAGTATGTAGAAATGTGAGTACTTTTTCCACCAATGGAGACAGACAGAGATTCCTGGAATGTATACACACAAACACACGTTTGTAATACTACTTGTGAGGATATAAACATTTTAGGACAATGTTTTATGAATGCCATTTTGGAGCCTAAAGCCGAAAAATAGCAGATCGGCTAATGCACGGTGCACGACACCAGCACGCAACCAAGTATACATCAGGCATAACTCAATCTATAATAGCTAAACCTAACTTCTAAATGTCTAATCCTAACCCCAACCTGAATCTTCTTTCCTAATTGTAAACATTACTACTAAACTTATTTTTTGGACGATACACGTCACGAAAATAGTCAAACCCAAAAAACTAAATTGCACAAAGTTGCAGCAGTGTTTAACACTACAAATGGCCATAACTCTGTGACCATGCTCTGATCAGCGCCATATAGGACTGGATTTGAAGGCCGCGTAGTGTCCTGAAAATGTAGTAGTAATACACACACACACACACACACACACACAGATCTTTGGAAAAACAACATGCACGCTCTCTCTCATTATTTGTCTCATTCTATAAACACAACAAATACAAATGAACTCATACTCAGGTTGGCGCGCGCGCGCGCGCACGCACGCACGCACGCACGCACGCACGCACGCACGCACGCACGCACGCACGCACGCACACACACACACACACACACACACACACACACACACACACACACACACACACACACACACACACACACACACACACACACACACACACACACACACACAGTGGATGTTTCTACATCCTCATGTTGTGTACAGAGCGTCTGCAGTCTCTCCCTCATTGCTGCTCAATGTAACATTGATTTTCATAATCCTGCAGCCTCCAATTTCACTGTAATCCTTTCAAAGGAATGGGGCGTCAGAGCTACAGTATACAGAGAGAGAGAGAGAGAGAGAGGGAGAGGGAGAGGGAGAGGGGGAGAGGGAGAGAGAGAGAGAGAGAGAGAGAGAGAGAGAGAGAAAAGGAGAAAGAGACGCGTCGCATCCCTGCATCTGAGAATATTTTGTGCAGGCGTCCCCCCATCGAAGATTGATGTTGTTAAAATGTTTAAGTTTTTCACTTTTTTCTAAGCTTTTAAAATAAAAAATAGCAGATCTACAAGCTCACAACACGACAGTCTTGGTTATAGTTAAAATTGATTTAGACGCTATATCATCTCATTGTTGCTAACCCCTGTGAGAACCACTGCTCTAGCACAAGGGTTCCCAAACCTTTCAGGAGGCGTGAAAAGTATAGTTTGTTGGTTACTTTTGGTCCTATTATTCGTTTATTTTATTTTAGAGGTATTAAAAAGGTCTTAAAAGTCCTTAAATGGCCACTTTAGAAATATGCAGATACACTTCTACTTCATACACCCTGTATACACTTCTACACTTATAATGTATGTTGGTTTGTATACTGTTGAGTGAGAAAACAATGTTGCCCCTCCCCCCCCCAAAAAAATCCCTTTGGAGCCCCCTGGGGGTCCCGACCCTCAGTTTGAACTCGCTCATCACCAAAACTCATTGAGTGGCAGTCAATGACTGGCTGGTGGCTGCAATTTATATGTTATCAATTCACTACATAATGTTATATCATTGCCCTAAATGGCGATATATTAACAAGGAAAGGATGATTAAAAAAATCATTACGTCTGTATTATTAGCCTTGATGATTGTCTTGACTCCATGTCTGCATCAGAAATGACTTTGGACAGGTGGAAAACTTTAGTTAAACTTGTAGAGTGACGCAGTACTTTACCGGAGTTAGATATTCTGATAGTTGTACTTGAATGTTGACATGAAATAACAATCCTGTTTAGTGTTTCATTTGCGCAAGCGTGAAAAAAACAAAATACAGCGTGTAGCTGATGGTAAACACTCGTTGAAAGGCTAGGATCATAATACCAAGGATTCGACAGTGATGTCAGTGCTATGCGACACGAAAGTAGCACGGCATAAAGATACCAAGGATTCGTCGATGATGTGACATCGCTGACGAATCCTTGGACGCGTGACCGTCTCAGCTTTTCTCCGTTGATTGTAAAATCCTGGTGACGCAAGGTTATAGACTCAACGTTGCCTGCGCATATGGTACAATCCATCAACTTGGAATTCCCGGCTGCCTTCTCGCGGACCGGCACTGGTCCGCGGACCGGTGGTTGGGAACCCATGCTCTAGCAGACAAGTTGATAACTAGTGCATTGATGCAGCCACTTCAGTTGCAGACGCCTTTCTAAAGTGTCCTTGGGGACAATTGTCTTGTGAGTGACAGTGACATTGTGCCGTACAGTATATTTGTGCAGGGCTAGGTGAAGGTACTCGCCGGCTCTGATTCTGGTCCTTTGCGTGATTACAGTATAACCTCGTTGATTGCAATCACCCATCCATCGTTGGAATGGAAGCCCTTGTCGTTTTGATTAACAATTACCAATGCCTTTCAACATGTCCTTGGGCACTTCTTTGGGTTTTCTTTTTGTTATTGTTTTTTTTACCCAGTGGCTCCTATAAGGGCAGAGCCATCTTGAAACGTGTTTGTTTGTTGTAACGTCTGTCTGTCTGTCTGTCTGTCTGTGGCAAAAACGCTCGCCCCAAAACATGCGCGCCCCGGGTCAAATCTGCCCTCGGAACGGTCGCCACCAGGTACTCCTAAACCTCAGTAAAACTATGCCTAAACCTAACCTTATTCCTAAACTTAACCTCAGTAAAACTATGCCAAAACCTAACCTTATTCCTAAACTTAAACTCAGTAAAACTATGCCTAAACCTAACCTTAATCCTAAACTTAAACTCAGTTAAACTATGCCTAATAACCCTAAACTTATTCCCAACCTTAGCCTCAGTAAAACTTTGCCTAACCCTAAACTTATTCCTAACCTAACCTCAGTAAAACAAATACAAGAATACAAGAACCGCTGGGGGCGAGCTGTCCACAAACAAAATGGGGGCGAGTCTTCCAGTTACTGTCTGTATGTGTGAAGCCCAGTCCACACCAATGCAATTGATCGCAACTTGCAACCAAGTTGCAAGAAATTGCAGCGGTCTGGACTGGACCAGTTAGTTGCAGAACGGTGCTATTTGGGGAAATTGGTTACAAGGAGTTGCAGTTGCAAAGAGTTGCATTGGTGTGGATTGGCCTTTAACCCATTAAGACCGGGAACGCATGCATCTGTGTCATTTTACATTTCTTTGGCTATTCAAAAATAGCATATATACAAGCTCATGGCACTGCACTCGGTGCTGCGCTATGAGCTTGTACATCTGCTATTTTTGAAAAATCATGGAAATTTGTGCAAATCTTTGAATATATATATTTTTAAAGCGAACATTTGCAGCTCAAATCTTTGCTTCTGGGGGTCCCTGGAACAAAAATATTTTGAGATAGGGGTCCGCAGCCAAATACATATCATTTTGGGGGTCCTTGACATGAAAAGGTTTGCGAACGACTGATGAAGCAACATACGTTTTTTCAAAAAACAGTAGAAGACAACGAGTCAAGTCAACGAGTGAGAGATATGTAGTAGTGGGTGTCCTATCCAAACACAGGGTCTATAGGGGCACCTGCAACATCCTCACGCACCACCAGCTGGGCCCCGAGCCACAGGTTAAGAACCGCTTGGTGTGGCATCTTATCGCAACAAAACGGTTAATTGTACAGAGGGAGCGTTTCTTGGGACTGAACTAGTTTCTACGGAGTGGCTTGTGGTCTGACATCGTCAGAGTCCTGTAAGGATTGTAATTGGATTTCCAGAATAGGCTAAAGCCCCCTTTCTCTGTACGCTGCGCTGTGGTAATTGAGGTTAAATGAAATGGTCAGCCATGCACAAACCCACTGATCGCTGTGTGTGCGTGTGTGCGTGTGTGTGTGTGTGTGTGTGTGTGTGTGTGTGTGCGCGTACGTGCGTGCGTGTGCGTGTGATTTCGATTCTATGCAAAGTATTAAGAAATACAGAAACGGAATTATCGCTTGCTGTCAGGAAGGAATCCTTGTATCTCCATATTTCAGACTTGGAATTAATGGCCTACTTCGTTGCACAGGAGCATCGCACAGAAGTGGCAAAAATGGCCGACCTACAAGCTCAAAACGTGTTGCATCCGGACGTGTTGTGAGCTTGTAGATCTGCGTCAAACAAGAATCTGGGGCTTTGACACTAAATTGGTCGTTGAGGGTATCACGTTATGCACTGCTAATGTGTTAATTTGACCCTTGAGAGCTTAAGAAATGTACTCATAAGGGATCAATTTTTACACTCTCAAGAGTTAAATGAACACGTAATTGTGCTTTATGTGTTCATGGTGAATAGACGATGCCACGTCATATCATGGCCAGTTATGAAACAAGGATTCGCGTTTGTCCGCGCGCATGCTCGCATGTGTATGTGTGCGTGTGCATAAACTCACCAAACATCCTCTGCATCCACGTCACACTCGGCCCCAAACTGGCAAATGTCACAGGTGGATGTCTCCTTCTGCCCCGCCTCCGCCGACCCCTCCCCTCCTGAGAGAGAGAGAGAGAGAGAGAGAGAGAGAGAGAGAGAGAGAGAGAGAGAGAGCGATTCATAACGTCAGCCATCTACATTATATCTCTTTCTTTGTATATCGTTGCTGTCGGAAAGAAACCTATTAACTCCAACAACTTTTTGTGTTTTTTAATTTCATTTACCTTACTCGATTATACTACAGCGTCAAAAGTGTTTTCATTTGTATCCTGAAAAATAAAATCTTGTTTTATTTGATGGCCTTCCTGCCCTGGCATTTGGCCTTTGTGCCCTAAAAAAATGGACAACACCAAAGGCCAAGTGGCCTTGCCCCTAAAATACAAAATTCCAAGCCTGGTGGCAATAGTAAAAGCAATCACTCTGATCTCAAACTGCCTCCCTCCCTCTCTCTCTCTCTTTCTCTCTCTCTCTTTGTGTCTGTGATGAATCTTCTTCTCTTCCCTGCCGTCCCCCTCGGCCGCCCTCCCCTCCCCCTCCGTTTGGAGCGCCTCTATTTTTAAACCGGTGGAGGAGAGAGGACCCACGAGGACAACAACCTGGGAAGTATAGAGGAGGAAGAGGAGGTGGAAGTCTACCTCACTTCCCCCCTTGTCGCGTCTTTAATCTCACACGCACGCACGCGCACACGCGCACACACACACACACACACACACACACACACACACACACACACACACACACACACACACACACACACACTACACTCTTGTTGCCAGTGGCGGACAGTAACTAAGTATATTTACTCAAGTACTGTTACTTAAGTACACTTTTGAGGTAGGCCTACTCTTACTTTACTTGATTATTAACTTTTTTCCCCCATTCTACTCCCACTACACCGCAAATGTACTTTTCCACCACGATTATTTGAAAACTTTAGTTACGAGTTACTCTGTAGATTATGAATATTAATTCAAAACATACATTAACCAATTTAGCCCCATTTTATGCTTAGGCTATTTCAAAATAGCAGATCTACAAGCTCACAACGTGTCACATCGTGACACGTTGTGAGCTTGTAGATCTGCTATTTTTTAAACATATCGACAAACCTCGAAAATAATGAGTGATCTTACTTTGGTTACTTTACATATATTTTTGATGCCAATGCTTTTGTACTCAATACTCAAGTAAAATTCTGAACACAAGCTTTTATACTTGTCACAGAGTATTGTTGTATTGTGGTATTGCTACTTTTACCTAAGTAAAAGCTCAGAGTACTGCTTGTTGCTCCCATGTGCCTGTGCTGCCGCCTTCCTACTTTTTCTGCCCTCTCTTGCAGCTTTTCTTTTGTTATTCGGACGGTTCCCTCGCGACGCGGCGAATGAACAGGGGAAGCCAGAGTCCTTGTGAAGAAGAGGATTAACCTGATTCCTCGCTAATTTCCCGGTGGCTAAAGTGGGATTTTTGCTCTATTTCTTTTTGCTTGGACCTGTGTTTTGCGTTTCTTTTTCTTTTTTTTAGGTCAAAGTTGTTTAACTGTACTGTACTGTATTCTTTTATTTTCCAGCTAACTGGACTGTGTCCCACTGGCAGGTTCAGCCTGGATTTACTCGCGGCTTCGAGTTCTGATTAGCCAAATGTGTCCGTACCTCACCCTCAGCCCCACCCCACCCAAACCCAACGCAAACCTTGCTGAGGAGACTTTTCGATAATCCTGCATGCAGTGAGTGGTGGACAAAGTACTAAACCCCAGTATTTAAGTCAGATACTCTTGGTCAAAGCTCACAGCATCTTGCGTTGTGATGCATTGTGAGCTTTAAAGCAGAAACCTCATATCTCCGTTTCTTAACTTTTTGTGTTTTTTATCGTAAATTAACGCCCTACATGATCATACTACAGCATCACACAGAAGCATCAAAAGCAGCAGATATACAAGCTCGAAACGCGGCGCGGCCGCGCGAAGCGACACGTTTCGAGCTTGTAGATCTGCTGCTTTTGCTATTTTCGAATTTGAATCCTGAAAAGTAACAGTTTCGTACGTATGAGGTTTCTACCCGACAGAGACGAAAATAGGGCTTTAGTGGTCAGCGTACATTTTCTGTTAATAATCTCTATCTGCAAAGTAAGTAAAGCTTCCGAAAAATAACTGTGGTGGGAGTCAAACACAATATTTGTCACTGAGATGCATGTGGAATAGAAGTATAAACTATGGTATATATATATAGTATATACTCAGTCGCTTTCCACTATACTGGCCGCAGGCGTTCTTGGACGTCAGCCACGCGGCAGTGAAGCGCCGAACAGCACCTTCCTCGCCCGTCTGGCCCGGCGCCCTGCAGGCTGACGGCACGCAGTCAGGCGTTAACACTGTAGAGTACACTCAGTATTCATAGAGAGGGGGCGGAGGGGGGGACGGGGGACGGTTGCATCCCTCCAAGCGCAACAAGGTGTGAAGCGCCGCATCGGTCTCGCTCCTCTGAGACCACTCCGCGGTTGAAGTGTTCGTGCGTGCTCTTGCATTCATGCTTAGTATTTTTTTTATTGTACTTTGTAGAGCAGTTGGTTCGGGGGGTCCATGGAGGGGGGGGGGGTCCAGGGGGTCCACCGCTTAACTATTCAATAGTTAGGAAGCAAAGGTACGCTTACAGGTCTGTAACTCTGAGAGTGTACAAATGGAACCAAATGGACCCTTGGTTCCATTTGTACACTCTCAGCTAACAACAATAATACATGCACTTCATGTTCTATTTTTGACTTGTTTTGAGAACATTTGAAAATAAGTCAGATCCATTCACTTATGCCTGTTCTGGTGGTAACGTTCATCAGAAATTAGCAGGTCTGCAAGCTCAAAGCGCATCACGTTGTGACGTATTTTGAGCTTGTAGATCTGGTATTTTTGGATGAAGAGATTTGGTGTAGACAGAAAAAAGCAGACCGAGCACAGTTGTGACTTAAGTCTTTTCTCCAAGACTTGAGGGTTTAAATGTAAAATCTAGGTACTTATTCCGCCATTGTTATCAGAACAGTAAGAATTCCAGACTAAACGACTGTGTGAGACAAGCTGACAGACATATTTCGCGGCCGTTTTTCTCACTCGCGTGTGGAGGATGCAAAAGCTGTGGGACTCTCCCGGCGAAATTGTCGGAAGGTGTTAATGAAAACAACACTCAAAGCGCCAACGCCCCGTTCCGTTCGTACGCTGGGCGAGAGTGAGGACGACCAGGCAGGAAGCAGTGAAAAGTGTGGTGGTGGCATAAGGGTTCTAGATGTGGGAGCAACGGAGCACGTCTGACAGTTCAATTATTTGGGGTTGTGTTCCTCCGCTCAACATCATGAATTTAGAGCTTTGTCAACAGCGAGACAGCAGGTTGTATTGAATTAAAGCCGGGTTCAGCTGTTCTGTTCCGCCGTCCACACGTGCGTCATTTCTTTCATTTTCCCACGACTGCCACGGAAAACACTGCAGTGTGTTATGTTTTCCCAGTGGTGGAGGAAAGTACTCACGTTTTGGACTTAAGTAAAAGTACTGTAGCAATACCACAGTGTAAACATACTGTACTGTTACAAGTTAAAGTCCCGTCTGAGTTCTCTCTCCTGATTGGATGCAATTGCTATCAGGACCTGTTTAATAAAGAGCTGGAGAGATGGGGAGACTCCTGTTACTGAACAAACACTCTAATAGCAATGAGTGCTATCAGAATAGAGAGCTATCTAACACTTAGTTTAACCAAAGAAAAACACTTTTACCCTACCTTTAAGTCAAAATTAAAGAATGGAGGTATTAGCATCAAAATAATACTTAAGGTAAACGTAAAAGTCAATATGCAAAATGGCCATGCATGGCAGAATCATAAAACAGCTAAATCCTATATATACTTCGGCTATTTGAAAATAGCCGATTGACGAGCTCATGACGCGATATCCATGATATCAGCCCCCTGACTCTGTCTGACCTGAATGGAACAGAGCCTTCATTAGTATGGAAACAAGTCCCCAGGATTTTTTTTGTATTATCCTTTTAGCCTTAATGTCTGACTGTACCACGTGCTGTTTACATTTCTGACTAATACAGTATTCAATCAATCAATCAAAAATCATTGGTAACACCTGTGAAGGAAGTTAAGGAAGAGGCCCAATGTCTTTCCAATATGGCCGCTGTGCATAGAGCCTATATTTTTCCTCTGTCAGCGCCATCATCCCATGGAAGTCATCAGTGTGAGGTGACACGTTGGCGCGATGGTGGGTTTTGGAGGGAGGAGGGGGGGGGGGTCAATATGGGACGTGAGCGCCCGTCTCAATCATGTCATCAGTATGCTCCAGCAGGCCTCGTTTAAGACTGAGAGCTGTCTCCCCACTGATTGGGTTGTGCCACGCTGTGACAGGAGGCTCGCAGTCAATCACCCACTGATGGCCACATTAGCCACGTCGCTCCTTTTAGTTAGTGCACTGTTTCCCAAACTGGGGGTCGGGATCCCCAGGATGGGTCCCACAAATTAAACATAAAAAGTTTTATCTACAAGCTCACAATGTGTCGCGATGCGACACATTGTGAGCTTGTAGATCGGCTATTTTCAAATGGCCGAAATATAGGGCTGAAGTGGGTAATGTATGTTTTGTAATAATAATAATAATAATAAAGTTGTGGACTAAAAGTATTATATTTGCCTCTGAGATGTAGTGGAGTAGAAGGAAAAGTATTGAAAATTGGAGATACTCAAGTAAAGTAAAAAATGCCTCAAAATTGTACTTAAGTACAGTAATTGAGTAAATGTACTTAGTTACTTTACACCACTGCATAAAAGGTTTCCACCCGACAGCTACGATTTTGCATCCGTGCCTATTGGCAGGTGTGACAAATCTGTGTCTCAACAGTCGTGTTATGCTTCCAGTAAAACGGACATGCGAGTCCCATGAAAGGTGATACAGGAAGCAATAAACACGATCCCAAACGGCCCCACGTACGATATCCTGCTGGGGGGGAGGGCGAGGGGAAGGGGGGGGGGAGGGGGAGGGAGGGGGAGATACGCTATCTCTGGTGCCGGCCCGGGTGTAACATCATATCGTCTCTGTCGGGAGGAAACCTCATATATGTCCAAAACTGTTACTTTTCACGATTCAAATTCAAAAGCAGCAAAAGTAGCAGATCTACAAGCTTGCTAGCGGATCTGCTACTTATTGATGCTTGTGTGTGACGCTGTAGTATGATCAATTTAGGGGAAAAAAAATAACACAACAAGTTAGAATATGGAGATGAGAGGTTTCTGCCCGACAGCGGAGAGATCGTAACCAACACACAGTTTTTAAACTGCAAACCCACAGAAAGCTGTAATCTGTCAGTCGGTGCGGCGTGGGGGGGTGGGGGGGGGGGGGGGGGGGCTCCATTAGAAGGAAGACAGCGGCTGACAATTAAACTATGAAAGCCATCCGTCAAAGTGACATCATCAACAGGCGCGGCCGCCCCCCGAGTGGCCAATCCGACGGCGGCGAGGAGGCGCGGCTCGGGGATCCCAAGCACCAGCCCCGAAATAATCCATAAACATAATGGACGTCGATATTGAAGAATATGACAAACGACACGGCTGGCTGAAGCCAAGATTCAATTTCTTTCTTTTTTTTCCTTCTTTTATTGGGTGGGATGGTGTGTGTGTGTGTGTGTGTGTGTGTGTGTGTGTGTGTGTGTGTGTGTGTGTGTGTGTGTGGGGCGGGGGGGGAGGATGTTTTACCCCAGAAGCTGTTTGTCACCTCAAAGTCCAATGAGGGAGAAGCGGCCCCCAAACTCGGCCCCCAAACAGCACCATAGCGGCGAGAGCCAAGGGCGTCCGTTCAAACGAGCCAAATGATAAAATGTCAAGCGACAAACCGCAGGCGCCATAATGACTTTAATATAAATGATGATACCGTCAAAATGATTGGTGGGCATTAGGATGTAAACACAGAACACTGCAGTAAAAGTCTGATGTGGCAACATAAAAACTAAACAAAAAAAACCCTACTGTAACTTCTAAAAGGCAACACAAACAACACACGTCTACGAGGAGAAATGATATAACAAACTTCCAAAAGGCTAAAGATGGCCGCATTGGGGGAGAAATAAGGACATGCTTCAGCTTTAATAAAGTAAGTATAAAGTATAAAGCTTTTATACTCAGTGGTGGAGATAGAACTGACATTTTTGACTTAAGTAAAAGTATCAATACTGCAAAAGTACTCCGTTACAAGTCTGGTGTTCAAAATTTAATTGAGTAAAAGTACACATTTATTGGTATCAAAATATACTTAAAGTACAAAAGTAAAAGTACTCATTATGCAGAATGTCCCATTTCACAAGTTTTCAAATGTATACAAAAATTGCAGATCTACAAACTCACAATACGACACATTGTGAGCTTGTAGATCGGCTATTTTCAAATGGCCGAAATATGTTTTGTAATAATAATCAAATCTACGAAGTAACTAGTAATTTTAAGTTTTCAAATAATTGTGGTAGAGTAAAAAGTACAATATTTGCCTTTGAGATGTAGTGGAGTAGGAGTAAAATATTGAAAATTGGTAGTACTCCGGTAAACTAAAAAACATAACTCAAAATTGTACTTAAGTACAGTAGGCTTCTTGAGTAAATGTACTTACAGTAGTTACTTTCCACGACTGCACGCTATGTCATAAAACATCCCTATAGTGTTTACATGATGGATTTATTACACATCCACATGATACACAATAGTTGCGAACGTCCTCCGCCCAAGTGGAGCTTACTATACAACCGTGCTCGGGTTGTGTGTGTGTGTCTCTGTCCGAGTGTGTCTCTGTGTGCAGCCGCGCCCCCATGTGACTCACGCTCTCATTGGCTCGCGCCCCCATGTGACTCACGTGCGTGCACTGCCAGTTTGCAGCCGCCAGAGTGCGTCAGAGAATGTAGACGATGCTCTGATTAAAATGCACAACAGCCTGCAACATGCCTAAACCAAACACATTTCACAAACTCTTCTGGCGGCCCTGTTCTCAATAATTTCACTGTACCACCCACTTCTCTACAATTGCTCATTCCTTTCGATTCTTCTTATTGTTATTTTCGAGCTGCGTTCGCTTCCAGCGTTCGCGCGTCTTACTTGTATGTACACACTCTACCACACTGTGTCATTTCCCACACTTTGTTTCTAGACGTATAACCATTATAATGAATCTAATTCTAATTTAACTTTAAATGTTAAATGGCGCCTCTGGACAGCAGCAATAGTGTCTGTACACTGCTGTTGTCTCAGTGACCACACACACACACACACACACGCACGCGCACACACACACGCACACGCACACGCACACGCACACGCCGCACACACACACACACACACACACACTCCCTTCTCCGTGGTGGACACGTCCTCTCCTCTTCCCTGTGTGTACCCTGTGTGTGTGTGTGTGTGTGTGTGTGTGTGTGTGTGTGTGTGTGTGTGTGTGTGTGTGTGTGTGTGTGTGTGTGTGTGTAACCAAGGTCACAGCAGTGCTGCTCTGTTTTCCAGTGGTGTGTGTGTGTGTGGGCTTCATTCATCATCTGTGTTATAGCTGCTGGAGCTGCCCTACATCTCTCTCTTTCTCTCTCTGTTTCTGTCTTTGTCTCTGTCTCTCTATGTGTTTCTGTCTGTCTCACTGTCTTTCTCTGTGTGTCTCTCTCTCTCTCTCTCTCTCTCTCTCTATATATATATATATATATGTCTCTCTCTGTGTCTCTGTGTCTCTCTATCTGTCTGTGTCTGTGTCTGTGTCTGTGTCTCTCTCTCTCTCTATATATATATATATATGTCTCTCTCTGTGTCTCTGTCTCTCTCTATCCGTCTGTGTCTGTGTCTCTCTCTATCTGTCTGTGTCTGTGTCTGTGTCTGTGTCCGCCTCTCTGTCTCTCTCTGTCTCTCTCTGTCTGTCTCTCTTTTCCTGTGCGGTCGATCTGTCTGTCATAATACATGTTATCACTATATACAAGCACACAAGTATATAAGGACACGTGAAAGTATGTTCATGTGTGTGTTGTGTGTGTGTGTGTGTGTGTGTGTGTGTGTGTGTGTGTGTGTGTGTGTGTGTGTGTGTGTGTGTGTGTGTGTGCTTGTGTCCTGCGTTTACCTCATCATTCACCTCTAGAACAAGATGAGAAATACTGGAGAGAGAGAGAGAGAGAGAGAGAGAGAGAGAGAGAGAGAGAGAGAGAGAGAGAGAGAGAGAGAGAGAGTTGCAAGGAGAAAGATGAAGAGTCACATTGTGTGTGTACGTGTACATGTCATGCGTCCATGATAGATAGATAGATAGATAGATAGATAGATAGATAGATAGATAGATAGATAGATAGATAGATAGATAGATAGATAGATAGATAGATAGATAGATAGATAGATAGATAGATAGATAGATGGATGAGCAGACAGAGGGAGGGGTGGGGGTTGGACCGTATGTGTGTGTGTGGTCACGATCGATGCCCCTCTGTGATGTGAGAGGTGTGTGTGTGTGTGTGTGTGTGTGTGTGTGTGTGTGTGTGAATGGGGGGGGTCTAATCATTTAAGTCATTAGCCGTCTGTGTCTCCTGATTCCAGGGATTAGCAGACAAAGGGGAACAGGAGGGGGGGGTGTGTTATGTTAGCGCTACAGGAGACCCCATCAGGGGGTTTAGAGAGTGGAAAACATCCCTGTCCCCAGTTGCCTTTTGTAATTGTGCTAGCGATAGCATGTGTGCTGGATAGTAGGCGCGTGTGTGTGTGTGTGTGTGTGTGTGTGTGTGCGCATGTGCTTGTGGTTTCAAAAGGAACAACCGTGGTTCTAGGGCTGGACGATACGACTTTAAATCAACATCCCCGTTATTTTGCCTCGATTGTGACTAATGAACAATTATTTCTTTCTGTAAATAGTGACAATAGTGTAAATAAATAGTAAAATAGTCTACAAGCTAACAACGCGTCTTGCCGCAACATATTGTGAGCTTTTGGATCTACTATTGCCGCCACACGCAGCAGATAACAGTCACTATTTCATTTCAAGCTTTTTGGACTCATGGAATATTATTTTAACATATTTTGATACATTTAACAATGATTCTAGATAGATAGACAGATCATCATTCTTTTCCAATTGAATGTTTTTACTAGTTGAGAAACAGTGGACTAAACAGAAGAGGTGTGTGGTTTTGTTCCTGTTCAGTTGAGTTTGTGTGCGTTTGTGTCATATATGGTACATATTATACACCTGAGTCACAGATTAGAAGACAGATGAGTACAATACGTATTTCCTTTCTTTCATGTGAGTGACTTAACTAGCGAGCGCGGAGAGTTAGCAAGGGAGTTTTCACACTCGCCTGCCCGCGGTGCGTGTGCTTAGCTGACCGCATGACGCACCAATGAGAGGCAGGGGATACCGGCCTGTACCCACAAAAGGCTTGATGCACAGCAGCCATATTGGAAAGAAATTGGGCCTCAATGTCAGTGGTGTAAAGTAACTAAATACATTTACTCAAGTACTGTGCTTAAGTACAATTTTTACTTTACTGGAGCATTTCACTGTAATAATTGTGGTTTTTTTCATGGTTGACGGCTGATTTAAGCTGTCACACCTGCCCTTAATTCAAACTAGCTGGTGTCTGAGCTGGGTGCGACTGAACACCATGTTGTGCGTCCACGCACATACGCGATAAATCGGTCATAATCCGCTCACGCACACTCAAGAGCATTGGTTCTCAAAGTGGGGTCCGGGGACCCGCAGGGGTCCTTGAGGGGGTTCCAGGGGGTCCCCAGCTAAAGTAGTGCGTGGTGGGTCCATCATAGACCCACCCCACACAATAGTGGTGGGGGGTTCATGAACCGCAGGGAGCTGGAGAAAATAGCTATAATATCAATATAATATCTAATAAAATACAGTGATTTTGTTTGAATATGATGGAATATGATTAAGGATTAATGTGATTATGGTAAGCTCACATTTCATATCACACACACACCATACAGTAAGAACTCCTGTTAGTTATAAAAAGTAAAAAAAAAAAAAAAAAAATCACACCCTGTGTGAAGTGGGCGGTGTCTTGCTAGCTAATCACAATACTGAATGGAGTCAACCAATCATGTACAAAAGATAAATACATTTATTGAAACACTCTTTATGATGGACGAAACCATAACTTGAAAAAAACCAATTTATGTTTTTTTTCAAGTTATGGTTTCTTATATAGGGCTATGCACATGTGTCATGTGACACTGGCCAATCACAGTCCTGAATAGATTGTGATTGGCCAATCACGGTGCAGGATAATTGTACAAATTTCCAAACCTCACTTTTAGGGGCGGTTTCACAGCGCAGGATATTTGTACATTTTTCCAAATCTCACTTATAGGGGTGGTTTCACCGCCCAATAAAATGCATGGCCAGGGACCACCTGCAATACCTCTCCGCAGACCACCTACCACTGCAGATTAGGTAGGTGCAGTTCAAGCATAATAGTGCAAGAAAGGGACGGATTACATAAATCTTCTCTCATGGGGGTCGCTGGCACAAAAAAATTCAGATGGGGATCTGGGGGGTCCTCTTTCAACAATAAATGTGTATGAACCATCTCCGTGTGGCCCTGCAGTGTGGCAGGAGCCCCAGACACAGTGGTGGTCAGGGAGCAACAACAACTTGACCACGGCCAGTTCAGTCTGACCCAAAGTCTAAATATTCCTCAAACGGCTGTGTTTGCTGAGCCATCAAACTGAATATTAAAGCACACGCACGCACGCGCACGCACACGCACACACACACACACACACACACACACACACACACACACACACACAGACACAGACCTATAAGGGTCCATTTGGAACCGCCTATTGGAATCGTTTTTGGGAACGGTAGGGAATCGGACAGACTCTGTACCTAGCCAGCTATGCAGTAAAAGCGGAAAGAAGTGTTAATTTAACTCTGAGATGGGTACAAACGTAACCGAAACGGACCCTCTAACGGGTTCCAATTAACACTGAGGAGTTTCACAGTGTAAATCCCACACAGCCCAACTGAATCAGCAGCCAGGCGAGAAAGTAGTCGTGTGAGGATTTTTGGGGAGAGAGTGGAGGGGAGCAAGGTCTTAATCCTCTCAAAGCTGGGGAAAGATGAAGTTTCAAAGCCATAATTCCGCCTTTTTAATCCATTCTGAAAGGCTTTGACCCAGTTAGGATCCTTGTTCGTGAAATCTCCCACACGGGTTACCAGCGCCGCTATAGCTACCTGGGTGCAGCCGCCGGCCCGTGGGCGTCGGGGAGCGGATTAGTGGGCCAGCCACTCTGAGTTCACTTAAAAGGGGGGTTGTACTTACTGTAAGTGATATTTTTTTGTGCGAAAATAAGTCTTAAATCGCTCTATATTCCGAGTAATCTTTGCTACAGCTAGAGCATCAGCTCCCAACCTGTGGGCCGTGGCCCTCTGGTGGGCCGTGAGGATATTGCATGTTGGCCCCCAAATAATTAGCAAAACACATGCGATACGCCCCGTTAATTGATCCCTTTCAACTTCAAAGAGATTGTGCGCCGACTTGATTGATGGGGCCATAAAATTGTCAAACTCGTTCTGTGCTGGTTAGTGCTCTCTCTAATCAAGTCATGTATCAAAGGGAGCCACCTGTTGATGTATGTCTGAGGGGAGGGGGGGGGGGGGGGGGGTCAGCGTGTTTACCAACACACCTTCCTTGTTTGTCAACACACACTTGCATAATCGACCTTTAATATTGACATAATGTAAAGAAAACATCAAGCCATTTTTCTTTGACACCATAAAGCATAATATTGATGCCAAATACTTTTGTACTAAAATAAAAAGAAATTACACAGATTTTTTATTGTAATAGAGAACTTCTACACTGTGGTATTGCTTCTTTCACTCAAGTAAAAAAAAATTAAATCTGTGTACTCCTTCCACCACAGGGAACAACAAACAAACATCCACTCGTCCTCTCTCTCTCTCTCTGCATCCAGTGTGTCTCGGTGGAGCAGTGTGGTGTGGTAGAGCTCATCAAGTGCACTTCCTGTGGAGGATAGCCCGTCCCAGGGGCCCGCAGGGCCCTCTGAGGGCCCGTTAGAACATATGCTGACGGGAGCGGCCACGCCAGGGGGACCGAACCCTGGGGGCACATTTACACCTGACTGTCTCTGCCCGAGAGAAGAGAGAGAGAGAGAGTGTGTGTGTGTGTGTGTGTGTGTGTGTGTGTGTGTGTGTGTGTGTGTGTGTGTGTGTGTGTGTGTGTGTGTGTGTGTGTGTGTGTGTGTGTGTGTGTGTGTGTGTGTGTGTGTGTGTGTGTGCGTGCGTGCGTGCGTGCGTGCGTGCGTGCGTGCGTGCGTGCGTGCGTGCGTGCGTGCGTGCGTGCGTGCGTGCGTGCGTGCGTGCGCGTTGATGAGGTAGGGGGAAAAGGGTGTACCGTCTGTGTGTGTGTGTGTGTGTGTGTGTGTGTGCGCACGCGCAAGCACTGCAGTGGTTCTCAAACTTTTTCATGTCAAGGACCCCCAAATTGATATGTATTTGGCCGCGGACCCCCATCTGAAAAGGTTTTGTACCAGGGACCCCCCAGAAGAGAAAAAATAAATAAATTCAAAACTATTCAAAAATGTCCAAACATTTTGGAACATTTTCAGTTGTTTTCAAAAATAGCAGATGTACAAGCTAAGCTTGTTGATCTGCTATTTTTGAATAGCCAAAGTATAAAATATGGATAAAGTGGTTAAAATGATTGTGACTAATTCTGCAAGGGAACTCGTCAAGCCCCAAGGACCCCTGGGGGTCCCCGGACCCCACTTTGAGAACCACTGCTGTATGCACACACAAAACTGGACATACTTAGAAATTCATGTGCGTACACTCCAGTCTTAGCTCTGCACTTCGCTCGATGGCTGGCTGGCTGGCTGGCGTTCGCTACACGCCGTCCTCTGACCGAAATGTCCAAAACCACCAAGGTCAGACTGCTTCAAAGTCCGCTCATTAACAAATTAAAAGCAACCTCTCGCAAACCAATGTGGCCTTGTTCAGTTCAGTGACATGTTTATATGGTTAGTGTGAGCCTCGCTCAGGCAGTGACTCGGGCAAGGGGCCAACTTCAACGGTGGACAGTAAACAAAGTACTTTACTTCAACTTTTGAGTATCTGTACTTTTACTTTGAGCATTTGTATTTTTGGATACTAATGACTTTCACTCCACTATAAGTGTGTTTTGTCAAATAGCTCTATATTCTGATTCTAATAATTGCTGTTTGTTCAGTAACAGGAGTTTTCCCATATCTCCTGCTCTTTAGTAAACAGAAAATGCATGTTCAGGTCGGGATACCTATTTTATCCAATCAGGAGAGAGCACAGATTACTGATTAAGCAAGTGCCATTGAAAGTGATGGCACTAAGAAATGAGCAGACAAAATTGGAACACAATAAAATTGAAGCTGATAAATGAGTATTCTCTCCCGATTGGCTGAACGTTTTCAACCCACCTGAAAATGAATTTTATGTTTATTAAAGATCTGGAGAGACAGGGAGACCCCTGTTACTGAAGAAACAGTCTATAGCAATGATTACTATCAGAATATAGTGCTTAAACCTTTTAACAAAAAAACTTTTGCTTTAACCAAAAAATATCACTTACTCCACCTTTAACCACTTAAGCCCCTATTTCAAATATAGTGAAAATAGCAGATCTACGAGCTCATACATCTGCTATTTTCACTATTGGTATTTTAACAAAATCAACACATTTCAATACAGCTTTACTCCAGTACTCCAGTACCTTAACTCGAGTATGGGTTTTTGACAGAGCAACTTTCACTTGCCCAGGAGTATCTACACTTTGACACAAGTACTTGGGGGGTTTGAGTACTTTGTCCAGCACTTGGGCATGGGGCCAGCTGAACTCGGGCATGGGGCCAGCTTCAGTGTCTTATCGGTGGGGGTCTGTCTTAGGGAGCAGATGGGCTGATGGGAGGCTAAAATACTGCTTTTTTCACACTCAGCAGCAGCCAGAAGCAGCCATCCAGGGAAGGAGTGAGGCTATAAGCGTGGGCTAGCTGAAGGGACATTTTCCAGGGAGGAAGAGACAGAGTGTCATGTCATGGAATTGTATATACACGATGTTTGACCGCAGCTTGTTTCAAATGCTAGCCTTTCCCCCATCTTGGGAGTAATTTTATCCCATTTAGACCTGAGGCCGATTCTAAAAAACGCCTTCTAAATCCTGACCTACGTTTTCTGAAAAACTTCAAATATTTATTCAAAAATATACGTTGCTATATACTGTACATAGCAACAACAACCCCAAAAGGGGTTCCCGTCTTGAAAGGTATGGTTACAAATAGGGGTTCCAAGCCTAAATGGGTTATAGGGCACTTGACTGTGATCAACAAAAATAGACATTTTGCTACAGCTTATATCTGTCAGGTGGAAACGTGACAAAAAATTTCAGGATTCAAATTTAAAAATAGCAAACGTAGCAGATCAACAAGCTCAAGTTTCGATCTGGCAGATCTGCTACTTTTGATGTTGTGTGTGACGCTGTAGTATGATCAAGCAGCGCGCTTATTTAGGGGGAAAAAACACAAAAAGTTAGAATATGGAGATAAGAGATTTCTGCCTGACGTCGACGATATTCAACAAGAATCTTTTTCTGTCACTGAGGCAAATTGATAAGAATGCATCTCTCCGCTGTGGGGGGGGGGGGTCAGCGGGTATAGAAGCAGAAATAGTTAGTTGAAGGTATAGCGACTTCACGCTCTTGATCAAGGACTCTCTGACAAGGTTGTACACATCAACGTTCACGTGATGCACGACTGTGTGCATTCCAACGAGAACGGAAGCAAACCAGTCCATCTCCCCCATGCACGCTTACACCCTGGCGCGTTGTCCCCTAGTCTCCTTGAGCAAACACACCGCGGCGATCTTGGCACACCACCGGCGTCCGCTTCTGTCCTTCCCGTCTCACCTTCTTGTGCCACCGTGAGAGGCTACATGGCCCGAAATGAATAAATAAACAAACAAATAAATAAAGAACCAACCGACCCTCCTCCGGCCCCGTGGCTCCTCCCCTCCTCAGTGCCAAAATACCCCGGCAGGCAGCAGGTACCAGCCTGCAGCTCGGTCGAGGGCGACCGCGATGCCACCTCTAATCCTGCACAACAGCGGCCAATCTCACACCCCTGAGTTTTTGGAGAGGGACCTTGGACAGCCGGGATGAGGGTTGGTGCGGGGTGGTGGGGGTGGGGGTAGGGGGGGGGTGGTGGGTGGTCTCGAGGGTTGCTAGAAGCGAGCGAGCGCTAACGGCTCATTGGCTAATCCTCCGTGTATAGGAGACGACTTGGGAGGCTCTTGCCATGCCTGAGGTGAGAGCTATCAGGCATCGAGAGGCAAGCAAGGAGAAGAGCACCAGAGGAGAGGGGATGAGAGGAGGGGGGGGGAGGAAAAGGAGGGGAGGAGAGGCAGGGGAGAGGGGAGGAGAGGAGAGGAGAGGAGAGGAGAGGAGAGGAGAGGAGAGGAGAGGAGAGGAGAGTGCGTGTGCGTGTGCGTGTGCGTGTGCGTGTGCGTGTGCGTGTGTGCGTGTGCGTGTGTGTGCGTGTGCGTTTGCGTGTGTTTTGTGCTAGGGACCTCAAAGATTTGACTTAAAAATGTTGTCTTAAGGTATTTTTTTTTAATAGCCAAAGTTAAAATTATGGTTAAAGTAGTTAAAGTTGTTCAAATGAGGAGAGGAGAGGAGAGGAGAGGAGAGGAGAGGAGAGGAGAGGAGAGGAGAGGAGAGGAGACAGGAGAGTGTCTTGGTCTCTTGCCAAATATAAACTGCTTGTGCATTCCATGCCCTGCACCCAACACACTTCTAACAAAGAAAAATGAAACGTATCAGAAACGCAATTTCTGGAGTCACCGCTGCATATAATTCATATAGTCCACGCTTTAACCATGAATACAAATGAAGTCACTCCATTCCCTTGAAGATTATACTACAGCACTGGACTCAAGGGGTACACACAGCCATTTCCTCACACTCAAAGTCAGACTTGGCCACTGACACCGCTTGGCCATGTCCGAGGTAGTGTTGTCTGACATGAGCGTTTGTTAATATAAAAATATAAACCCAACCCAAACGCAACACCACTCCATCTGAACATGAACAAACGCCTACCCAACACCAATCCATCTGAACATTGACAAACACCTAGCCAACACCAATCCATCTGAACATGAACAAACACCTAGCCAACACCAATCCATCTGAACATTGACAAACACCTACCCAACACCAATCCATCTGAACATTGACAAACACCTACCCAACACCAATCCATCTGAACATGAACACATACCCAACACCAATCCATCTGAAAATTCACAAACGCCTACCCAACAACAATACATCTGAACATGAAGAAACGCCTACCCAACAACAATACATCTGAACATTAACAAACACCTACCCAACACCAATACATCTGAACATGAACAAACACCTACCCAACACCAATACCTCTGAACATGAACAAACACCTACCCAACACCAATCCATCTGAACATGAACAAACACAATGATGATGTTACACAATATCATATTCCTGTCAAAATGAGTGTGCAATGTGAACGGGGAAAGCAAGTATAGAAAAACAATGATTGCATTTTCATAATTCTTTGATGTCTATTTTTATTCTCTATTATTTCTTCTATTCCTTAGACCTTCTTACAGTATACCTCATGTAAAGCAAGTTGAATTGAAATTAAAATGAATCTTTGCCGGAGGTGTATAAAAACTAATTTTTAAAAACATTGTTATAGCTAGACTGATTTCTTTTTCACAATAACTTATTTTAGTCCTGCTCTGGCTGCTACTTCAGTCTGTTCTTAATTAAAGTCTGCCTTTTTCATTTTCTGTTCTATTGTGTTTAATTTGATATTGCTGTCTTGCCAGAAAAACACTCCCATGGCAATTGTCTTTTTGAAAAGTGTTATTTGAACAAAGCTTATTATTAATTTATTATTGACTGCTCTGCATGTAGAAATGAGATGAAAGCAATTACAATTAATTTCTTACAGTAACTATTCTAATCAGTGCTAATACACCATTATGACCAGGAATTCTTCTTCTAAGTTGCATGTAGTCATGCCAGGCCTGTAAGCACATAGATATTTTGGTTTTGTAGCATTTGTAGTTGAGCCGCGCAAAGTGCAACTGCAGAATTATAATGGTTTTCCTTAATTGAAGAGTATTTTTTGATCATTTGTTTCATGTCTCATTTGTTAACGAATCGACACAAAATTGTATACTTTGTCGTACAGTGTTGCCCCAAAATAGCCACAATAGCTGACCTTGTAGATCTGCTGTTTTCGCGGAATATTCACCCCAGAATAGGGACATTAGGGTTCATGTGGTTCATTCATGCATATTAATTGTTTCATAAATTCTACAATTTGTTGGAAGGAATTTGTATGGAAGTGGCCACCATTTAGTAGGAACCTTTCTTTTCAGCTTTGTAGGAGGCTAGCTGTCTGTCTGTCTGTCTGTCTGTCTGTCTGTCTGTCTGTCTGTCTGTCTGTCTGTCTGTCTGTCTGTCTGTCTGTCTGTCTGTCTGTCTGTCTGTCTGTCCAAAAATGGAGTGAAGAAGGATATGTCATGCGTCATAGACATGTCATAGATGACTGACTTCACCGGCCGATCCGACATCAGTGCCGCTCCGACAGACTTCCCACTCGGCGCATTACTCCCTCGGGTTCTCTTTGACACGTGTGGCGAGTTTCATGGTAGTTGGTCGGACGGTTCGCGAGGTATGTGGGAGACACGCCCACACGCACACCCACACTGGCAGAGATTTCGGTTTCAGCTTTCATGAAGCTTGGCCAATCAAATCCGGTTATGTTTGTGACATTTGCTGGCCAATCAAATCCGGTTATGTTTGTGACATTTGTTGGCCAATCAAATCCGTGACGACCACCCATAAGCCAATTTCAATAATAATAAAAAAACAGATAAACACGTCGCAAAGGGCAGAGGTCAAAAGAAACAAAAACGTAGAGATACTTTAGACATGGACTAGCTGTGCAAACAAAGGTGCAAAGTCCTATAAAGGACATTTTGTTTACACCAGTATGAACACTAAAACACACTTTAGGAACAACCCGCACGCTTTTCATTTCCTATACGCTTGACATTTAGCAGTAGGTCTGATGGAAGCACCAAACAAAGTTAGTCTTTGTTTTTCGTCAAACTCCACTTGCTCGTCACGTAGCGTGTTTAACGACAGCGCGCTGGCACAGTGCTGCATGCAAATCCAATTTCACTAAATATTCAAATATCCTTACCCCCCCCCTACACACACCGCAACCATGATCGCAGTCCCTGCAGCCATTTGTTTTTCCCTCTGATGTAAACAAACCTCTATCCACACTAGATTCCCAAAGCGCTCATGTATGATCTCTGGCTAATAACGCCTAAGAAAACAAAGAAGCCCCTAACACATGCGCACGCGCACACACACACACACACACACACACACACACACACACACACACACACACACACACACACACACACACACACACACACACACACACACACACACACACACACACACACACACACACACACACACACACACACACACACACACACACACACACCTCTCCTCTCCTCTCCTCTCCGCTGCCACCCCCAAGGGAATCGCCTCTCTCTGCCTCTCCGGAGACGAAGGTCTTCAAGCTTTATAAATAAACACCCGTCAGGTGTTTACATACGGAACCCGCCGCTGTCGAAGGTCCCCCCCCCCCTAGGGTGGGGGCGGGTGAGAGAAAAGTAATTTGCACGGGCCACGAAGATGAGTGGAACGCGATGAGTCACGCTATGTAGGGGGTTAAACGGAAAACACGGCGGTTTCTTAACAACCTTGTTTGTTATGAAGCTTTACAGCATGCTGAGATGAAGGAGGTAGTGTACAAGGCTGGACTAGACAAACAAACGCAGTATGGTCGGCGTTATGCAAATCTTCCCCACTTTAAGTCTTTGGGTTGTTTTTTTCTGTTGCAACATATGGCTGGACATGTTGGACTTCTGGTGTAGCTTCTTTTTTGGAGATAATTATCACCGGTGGAGAACTACTCCGATTTTTGACTTAAGTAAAAGTAGTAATAACACAGTGAAAATAATGCTTTGCGGCACTATGTGACCTCACATCACCTCTGTGTCACCTCACATCACCTCTGTGACCTCATATCACTACTTTGACCTCCAAATGTGTAAATTAACGCCCTACTTGATCATGCGACACCGTCACACAAAAGCATCAAAAAGTAGCAGATCCACAAGTTTGTAGATCTGCAACTTTTGCTATAATTGAATTTGAATCCTTAAAAGTAACAGTTTTGGACATTTTCCACCCGACAGAGACGATATGCAGGCCTGTGACCTGTGAACAAAGTGGGTTCTCAACTCAACAGCGTGGCATGTTGTAGTTTTTTGGCTGGCATGTGACTTATTTCGTATTATATTTTGTCGTATCACATGTACACTGTCAATTTGATCTTTTATTTGGCAGTAGTTTTGAAGTACTATTTTCTGAGTAGCTTTTGTAAACCAAACTAGATTTCTCCCTAGAGCAGCATTGCTGCACTTCCAGTGGGAAGAAGTAATTGGTGGCTCGCAAAGCTGTGCTTTCAAAGTGGCTTCCACAACACTGCAGCTTATTACCCAGAGTGACTGTTAGCGTCATGACAGATGCCTCGCCGTTTGTGTGTGTCATATGGAGTTTAATTATTCTTTCAGCGTTCTCTTTCTTTCCTTCTTTCTTCCTTTCTTCTTTAGCCCGTTTTATACTTCAAATGGCTAATTATCAGCTCGATTTGTATTCGTATTATACCACAATTGTTTTCTCTTTTGTACTTATGTTTACTTGTATTGTATCGACACTGCAGGTCTACGTTTTGTATCATTTATAGAACGCCAATTTTAACAACCTGCTCAGGGACTACAGATGAAAATTAGCCCTTCGCTAACTCTGGCTCATTTCCATTGATATGAAAACTGAAATGGCGATTTATGTGCATTATCCCTGGTAAATAAATACACAAATAAGTCAGCTTGTAGGCCTGCTATTTTCACCATGCACACCAACGTACTGAAATCTGCCATTTCTTTGTCTCATTATTCCTTGCCTTTGAAAAAAGAAGAAGCCCCTATCTCACACAGAGGCAGACATACATATCGTCTCTGTCGGGTGGAAACCTCATACGTCCAAAACTGTTACTTTTCAGGATTCAAATGAAAAAAATAGCAAAAGTAGGAGATCGATAAGCTCGAAACGCGTCGCTTGCGGATCTACTTTTGTTACTTAATTGTGTGACGCTGTAGTATGATCAAGTAGGGCGTTAATTTACGGAAAAACACAAAAAGTTAGAATATGGAGATAAGAGATTTCTTCTGCCCGACAGCAACTATATCCACATCTCCATGAGCGCGCCACCGCCCGCCGTATAAAATAGCTTCGTCTTCGTCGGTGTCAGACAAACACGTCTAATGAGCGGCACTAGCTCGCTTGGTGACGAGGGAGATGACAGCTGCTGTGATTACACAAGTCTGGGACGCCTTTTTTTGTTATTGTGCCTTAAACTGCGAGCGGCGGAGAGACAGAGTCGGCGTCGTCTTGGAGAAATGGAAATGACTTAAACGAGACATCAATCGAGGCGGCTGCATCAAGCAAGAAAACAACTAAATTGCCCCCGGACGCAAATTACACCCCAGTCTGAGTCACGCTGCACTGTAATGTTTAAAGAGCTTTATGGGACAATTAAGGTAGGGGACAGATTCAAAATAACATAATCACCTATTTTGACGATGCAAAAAAATAAATGCCGGTACACAAGGACAGCAATGGGTTCATACCATTCCTTCCCCTTTAGTGAGGTAGCGCGCATGCACACACGTGCACACAAACACGCGCACACGCACGCAAGCACACACGGCCAGTTGAATTCTATCCGCCTGCATACATACCCACCTGACTGCACTTTTCTCTTGGCTAATCCGAACCTAATCCTACATTAGAGGCGGAAAAAAGCTCCAATCCCGTCCCTCTATCCCTCTACTCTGATCTCTCCATCTCTGAGAGCCTCCATCCATCCATCCACCATGTTCCCCTTCAACCCCTCCATCCATCCATCCATCCATCCATCCATCCATCCATCGTACGTATTACCTATCTACCTACCTGTCTGTCTGTCTGTCTGTCTGTAAGTCTGCAAATATACTGTACCTAAAATATACACACACATATATTTTTTTCATACATACACATACACACACACGCCTGCACGCACACACGTGTGTGTGTACATATATATGTTACAGGGTGAATGGAGAACCAGGTAGATTGAAGAAGGTGCGTTCGTTTTTACCACCCACCCAGCAATTCTGTAGAAGCAACACTAGAGGGAGCCACAAGCCAGGCTTGTGCACAAACATATATGGCTGCGACCACACACACACAGTCACACACACACACACACACACACACAAGCGCACACACACGCGCTCATGCTTTTTTTGGTTTATTGAAAGCAGGACTGTTAAGATACTTTTATTGTGTTCTGGCTTTTGTTTTACTTTCTCCCTGACACACACACACACACACACACACACACACACACACACACACACACACACACACACACACACACACACAGTGATCCATGAAAAGAACTATTCTTAAACCCCCGCCTCGCAGTGCCGTGTCCTCCTTCTCCTCCTCGCGAGCCTCGCTAATAAACCCTATCTCGAAAAGCCCCGCCTCGCCCCGAAGCCCCGTGCCTAAAAACGAGCGCTCTGTCTTCAATCTACCTGGTTCTCCATTCACCCTGTGACATATATACCGTGATGGCAGCATGGCAGTGAGTGAGCGCTACAGCCCAGAGGTGACCCCTCTATTCTCATCAGGCTCTGTGCCCCTGATGCCGCCGATAGCTCCGACATACGTCTGCCATCTCCCCACATCCCACTCCAGAGCCCCCTCCCCAATCTCATCTCATCCGGACTAGAGCCCCCTGTGACACACACGCACGCACACACACACACACGCGCGCACACACACGCAGGCAACTCACTCACCCATATGGCGCGCGTTAGGCCCCGAGATTTACATTTCATCAACAAAGGCTGCAAGGCAATTTTAATAATAATTCAGAAGTTTTTTTAAATTTTTTATTGGATCAGGTGGCGCGGCGAGCGAGGGGAACGGCAGGTGAGGTAGAGGAAGGGATAAAGACGTGAGAGAGAGAGAGAGAGAGAGAGAGAGAGAGAGAGAGAGAGAGAGAGAGAGAGAGAGAGAGAGAGAGAGCAGGAGTATACGCTGGGAAGGGATGTGAGGACTTTTATCCGCCGGCTGATCCCATCCCTCTCGGTGTAGATTACAGTGTGATCCCCGTGCCAGAATGAGGGGCTTATCGGCAGAGCCCCTTCCCACATGCATGTAGTGTGAACCATGCCATGCTTATACAGTGCAGCGTGCTACGGCAGGCCAAACCCTGATGAATGTGCTTCATACTGCTCACATATACAGTACTATCGCTGTATACATCACCATAAATTCTATATATATATAACGTCTATTTACCATTTTGTTGTTGTCGGGCTAGGAACCTCTTATCTCCATATATCCGTGCATTAACGGCCTACTTGATCATACTACATGCGTCACACAAAAGCAGCAAAAGTAGCAAAAGTAGCAGATCTACAAGCTCGAAACACGTCGCTTCGCGCCCGGGTTTCGAGCTTGCAGATCTGCTACTTTTGCTATTTTAGAATTTGAACCCTGAAAATCAACAGTTTTGGACATAATGAGGTTTCCAACCCGACAGAGACGATATATTTTCCCTATTTGATAAACAGTGCTCTATGTATACTCGTGGTGCGTGTCCAGCCCTGCTGATGTAATGCTCCCTTGGGTATATAGGAGCAATATGTTCCACGCTCTCTCCCTATAGGCCTGAGAGGTGTAGATCTGCTCGTAGATATTTTTTCAAATTTGAATCCTGAGAAGTAACCGTTTTTGGACATAATGAGGTTTCCGCCCGACAGAGACGATTTTCATGCGTACTCTCCTCCCGCGAGGTACGCGCGGCAAAATCCGCGAGTGTTGATTTAACTCGACGAGTGTGAGCGAACGGAACCGTCGGCAGAGCCTTTTCCCACGCATGTAGTGTTAACGATGATGCATGGCACAGTACTGTACGCTCCAGCAAGGAAGCCCTGATGAACTTAATTTATACTGCCTTAACTATCACTGTATACGTTACTGTAGATTCCATACGACGCCATTTACCATTTTCATGTGTAGCCTACTCGCCTCCGCGAGGTATGCACACAGTACAATCCTTGAGTGTTTAATTAACCCAGAGAGTGTGTGAATGGAACCATCCGCACTCTCGGAGTAAAGCTGCACTCTGTATGTATTTTAACACATTACACTTGAACCCTCGAGTTCCTATTCTGGGCATGTCGGAATAGGCGAGCATTCAACGAAGAAAATAGCTCACAGTTTTGGAGTCGAGCTTGTAGATCGTCCATTTTCCACAAAGAGATTTGGTGTAGAAAAGAAAAGAAGGGGGCCAAGTACAGACCCCTGGGGGACGCTGATAAGTAATCTAAGTGGTTAATACAACATACTCTAACTAGTACATCTGTATGGTAGAGTATGCTATTACAATATAACTAGTACATCTGTATGGTAGAGTATGCTATTACAATCTAACTAGTACATCTGTATGGTAGAGTATGCTATTACAATGTAACTAGTACATCTGTATGGTAGAGTATGTTGATACAATGTAACTAGTACATCTGTATGGTAGAGTATGTTAATACAATGTAACTAGTACATCTGTATGGTAGAGTATGTTAATACAATATAACTAGTACATCTGTATGGTAGAGAGTGTTAACACAATATAACTAGTACATCTGTATGGTAGAGTATGTTAATACAATTTAACTAGTACATTTGCAGTGGTTGGAGGTGGTCCCTACTCTTCCATTGAGACATTTAGACTCGGGTGTCAGGTAGGACACCTACTGGTAGATAAGTAGTACTGCCTGAAGCGCCATATCTCCCCAGTCGAAGCGGGGGATTGCCTCACTCTTGGCACTTTGGCAGAATGGTAGAAATTTGGTGTCTCTCATGTGGGAGACTCGGGTTGGAATAGGACATCAATGTTCCAGCTCGCAGCTTTTAACATTGAGTGGTTCTACAGTGTGGGCTGTTCTCCCTGGCATGACTATAAGCCTTCTATCTTTGCGCGCACACACACACCATCAGCTCCTCTTCTACATATCATCGTTGTCGGGTGAAAACCTTGTATGTCCGAGATACTTTTTTCAGAAATTGGAAAGAGAATAACCTGTGTGATTCAAATGTAGTTGCTATTTAGTCACAAGTTTTTCATTGGCAAAATATTTATAAATTCCACCCACGCACTTCACTTTCACTTAGAACATTTGGCTATTTTCACTACTTTTGTGTGACACTGTCATATCGTCTCTGTCGGGTGTAAACCATTATGTCCAAAACAGTTTTCACGCCGCGTTTCGAGCTTGCGGATCTGCTCCTTTTGATGCTTTTGTGTGACGCTGTAGTATGATCAAGTAGGGCATTAAAAAAATTTAGAGTCAAAAGATAGAATATGGAGATAAGAGGTTTCTGCCTGACAGCAACGATACAAGGTTTCTGGTAGATTCCTATCCAGTGTGCCTTTGGCATGCACTAGCGGTATCGTAGCCCCCCATGGGAACACTGGGAACACCTGGCACTCCCCCAGTTGTGTGTCATTACATTGTCATTACACCTTTTGAATCTCACCATTAAAAGCATAATGAAAGCCTCAGCGACAACAAAACAGATGACACTGGATTGTACGATTGTAGATTGTACGTTTACTTCTCTGCAGCATGTGCCTTAGTCTCGGCCAAAACAAACACGGTGTGTTTGCTGAACTAGCTTATAGAACCTAATTTAATTGGGTCATAGTTCACTATAGAAGTACCTCACTTAATTACAGTAGGTTATGGTCACATGTGATTGGGTCAATTGGGCTAGTGGCGTTTTCCTGTGGTGGACAGTAACAAAAATAAATTAGCACCGTACATCACACAAAAGTATCAAAGATAAAACAGTACATTATGAATTAACCACTTAAAACCCTATTTAAAAGAGCTGTATAGAGCTGCTATTTTCACTATTGTTGATATATTTTTTTAAACAATCTTGCTTTGGAAAATGTCAAAATTTCAGTACAGCAATGCATTGATATTAAGAAATATATATATATACTTTGTAATTTTGTACTTTTAAATACTAGTGTAGAATGTAGTGTTTCAGAGTGTTGTTTAGGGTGGGTGGGGGGTGTTGTACACAATAAGGTTTCTTAACAGCCTCATTTTGGCTGCAGGGCTGAGAATGCTGCTGCTGCCCTTCAGCCTGCCTATTAGGGTGGAACGCATTGGTTAGATAGAGCTGCTGTTTGTGTGTGGGTGTGTGTGTGTGTGTGTGTGTGTGTGTGTGTGTGTGTGTGTGTGTGTGTGTGTGTGTGTGTGTGTGTGTGTGTGTGTGTGTGTGTGTGTGTGTGTGTGTGTGTGTGTGTGTGTGTGCGTGCCTGTGTGTTTGTGTTTGAGAGACATGTAGCCCAAATAGGATGACCAAATAGGGCACACACACACACACACGTGCGCGCGCACACAGACCTTATCTCGATACCGCAAAGCGGTATGATCAGATTATTCGCTTTCGTAAACCTCTAACCTGGTTGCCATGGCGATGGCCGTGTGACGGGGGGGTGGTCTCCGGTTGGACCAACCAGAATGTCCGGATGGGAAGGAGGACCACCGTGGCAAACCACTGGTCAACGCAGGCCATTTCACTTAAACCTCCATTCTATTGTGTTCCCTTCCACTTTATGACTCACTCCCCAGGTTTTTGTTATAGGTTTTCTTGACCACAATCCCCCCCCCCTTCCCCCGAAGAGATGGTTTATAAACTACTTTTGCTGGGTACCCCTGGAACCCCTGGGAGTCCCCACTTTGAGAACCAATGATTTAAACAGATGCTAGTTTCACTGCTTACATGGCTATAGTTTCAATGTACAGATACATTTTTTTATATAGTATATTGTTAAAACTGATGCTTGGTTCTGTTTACCTGTGATCCTAGTTTACTGAGGCACTACACTGTCTCTCTGAATTCTATGTATGTGTTTACCTTGCTTATTGTAAGTCGCTCTGGATCAGAGCGTCTGCTAAATGCCTACATTGTAATTTGTACTCACAATAACATAAAGGCATGTTACTACACTGTCAAATCTAAGCAGTTTTTCTGGTCCATTTGGTTCCATATGCGTTAAATTAACTCTGAGGATTTTTTCTGCGTACCCCACTGGTTTTCAAAGTGGGGTCCGGGGACCCCCAGGGGTCCTGGAGGGGGTTCCAAGGGCTCCCCAGCCAAATGTAGTCTATATAGCAGCAGAATTTGCTCAGCCACTTTAACCCTACCTTATACGTTGGCTATTCAAAAATAGCCAATCTACAAGCACATACTGTGTCGCATTGTTTGCTCGTAGATTGGCTGTTTTTTAAGAATTTTGAAAAATCGTGAATTTAAATTTTTGTTTTATCAACACAAATCTTATGGGCGGTCCCTGGCACAAAATGTTTTAAGATGGGGGTCTGCGGGCAAAAAAAATGGGGGTCCTTGACACCAAAATCTTTGAGAAGCACTGGCGAAAAAACCCGGCCTCAGCACTGGCAGGCTGAGAGAAAAAACTACCCAAGGAGCTCTCAAAAATGAGGATAACTCAGGTGCAGAGACGCAAAAAAGAATCGATTTCCAGAAACAAAGTAGAGCTTTTAATCTCATAAGGAGAAAAAACTAAACTTCTTTAGAAGGCTTAACTCAAAATCCTCAATACACAAGAATAACAAAAGGGCAAAGTAAAAAAAAAAAAAACTTCTAGAATGGGAACAGGGGCCAAACACAGAGTTCACACACAAAGGCTAAGCATTGAACTGAGTAAAAAGCAGGGTTTAAATACACAGGCAAACTCAATCAGGGCAATGCGAATCACAGATCAAACGCAGGTGAGGTGGGAAACAAGGAGATGTGGTGGGTAATAACTAAAAAGGCGGGCAAAAACTATACACACAATTAAGAACCGAAAATGTCCAGAATGGCCATATCTTGAGCAAAGTTAGCATTGCAGATGTAAAAAAACAACAACAACAACAGTCATTCTCCCCTCTGGCACTAGGGGCCACTATGGGCAACTGCCTCGCTTTCGTAGAGAACTCAGGCAGGGGTCGAAAGATTGCTTTTTCTCAGCCGATATTGCATGTAATCAAAAAGGTGTTGGCATCAAGCCACACAGATCATGTACGAAATAGATTAAAATCTGTAGGCTACATTTGACAGTGGGGTAAACAACAGGGTGGTTGGCTCAGGGTAGAGGACAGAGTACAGCAACTGCCATTGGGCCTCGTCTTCAAGATACTCGGGGGATCAGTGCCCACGTATCTGTCACTAGAGTGAGAAAGGCCCACAGACTTATAACAAGGGAGCTTCACTGATCTTGTATCCCCAAAATACGCCACAAATATAGGAATGCATTCATGAATGCACTACTATTATGCCCCCAAAATGTAGAACGTCCTACCACCAGCCATCAAACGGTGCAACTCCCTATATCCTCATTTAAAACCACCATAAAAGAGCACCTATAAGTCTTCTAGCTTGCCGCCAGAGAGGATTCCATTGTATTGGATGTCTTGTATATCTTTATGATGCATTGAATACATAGGACCACAATGGAAACAGACCATCAGGGAGGGCTTTTTTTGGTGTTATCCTTTTAGCATTGCTTGTGTAATTGTGCCTGCTGTACTGTTTGCAACTTGTTAATGAAGTAATCAATCCATCAATCAAACATTGCAGGAAATATTCCGGAAAACTCATTTTTTTTACCGACGCAGGCTGTAGTGTGCCATCGCTACACGCTGACTACAGGAAGATCGATCATAATCGAATTCATAATTGCTCCGCAGAGGAGCCTCCCACTTAATGCAAATTAATGAAGTGCCCACCAATCCATAGTGCTGCAGCTTTTTGGAAATGATTATTTGATTAATTACTCCAATCAGGCTGGTACTCCAATTAAATAAGTGCAGCGTTTATCCCTTCATTAGGCAACATTCAAGTAAAGAAAGTAAGTACATAATACATAGTGTCGCTGTCGGTTGGAAACCTTGTATGTCCAAAATTTTATTTAAAAAAAATATATATATTATTGTAACAGCACCACAGCAGAGGCTGTGGGTTCGAATCCACCGCGGTGAATCCGACTTTGTCAAGTGTCTATATATCTATACGAACACGTATTCGGGGGAGGGAAGCTGGGGCGGGGAGGGTGATAATTGTCACTACACGCAGTACCGCGGGAAGTAGGGGGTGCTGGGGGTGCGGCCGCCCCCCCTCCCCCCAGGTACCGCACCCCCTACCGCCCCCCCATAAAAAAAAATATATATATATTTTTTAAATAAAATCGGTAAAATCAGGCAAAAATAATAATTAAATAACATAACTGTAACCTAACCCTAAAACCGAAATAAAGAAACCAAAAACGGGAAAAAAAGAACCGAATCCGCCCAGAACCGCGAAAAATTCCCCCCCCGCGCGCGTGCATGAGGTGCGCATACCGCACCCCTAACCTAAAAGGTCTTCCCGCGGCTATGACTACATGTACTCCTACGGGCTGGGGGCGGCACCTGTCAGCAGGGAGTGTTGGGCGGGAGGAGTAGGACGAAGGCTCTATATCCTCCCGGCAGAGGCTCCTCACTGGCAGATGAGCCAGTAGGATACAACAGCAGAGACAACACACAGCGATTTGTGTGGGGAGGAATCTAAAAAGGGGGTAAAAAGCCAAAATAATAAAAATGTAAAATACAGAGTTACAAGGTTTCTGCCCGACATCAACGATGGGGGAAAAGGCCACAGACCATAATAAACCCACACTGACATAAGCACATCCTTCTCCGGATCCAATACAGTTTGTTTGCCTGGAGATATTACCTCACCCCCATTACCAGCCATGCCAGTAAGAGAGAAGTTATTAAGATGATATTTATATACACAATCGTAATGAAAGATCTGCGCTTGAGCAAAGAATATCTCAGAATCAAAGAATGTCACAACACAAAGACGTACAGAAATAAAATCACATGCACAGTCAAAAAAATTATGGAGTTAATGTCTCCACTTGTAACTGAGAGTGCACAAAAGTCCAAAACAAAAGTTGTTGATGTAGCATCACACATTTTAACCACTTTATCCATTTATACATTGGCTATTCAAAAATAGCAGATCTACAAGCTTCTATACATCTGCCATGTTTATGTATTTTTTCTCGAAATAGTTTGAATTTTTTTTAATCATTTGTGGGTTTTTTTTTAAACACAAATCTTCTCTTCTGAGGGTCTCTGGCACATAACATTTTCAAATGGTGGTCCAAATTAATATAAATGTGGGGGACATGAAAAAGTTTGAGAGAGCCACTGACTCAGAGAGTGTACAAAATGTAACCAAATGGATTTGGTTACATTTGTACGGTGAACACTGAGGACTGTACAGTGTAAGAAGGGAGACAGAAGGTCTTGGAAATAACTGGGATTCTATAAGGAACGTGCTAGCCAAACGGCACTCGGTCCAGACCCCCCCAAAAACTACAGTTAGGGGAAGGGGGGGGGGGGCAGTCTCAGAAAGGAGGTCATGAGAACACGCTCATCTTTGCACGGTTAACATTTTTATCGACATGTTGCACCTGCTTAGACTTAGTATCTTATGACTCCACACAGGCAGCGCAGAAACAAAACAACGCGTTCGAGATCCAAGAAGCTGTCGAAGGCTCACGGCATCGACATGCGTGCAGCGCGGTATCGACGCGGGGGGTCCTTGTATCAACTTGGGGGTCCTTGACATCATGAGAATGTTTGAGAAGAAGCAGCAGCGCTGTAAGGAATTAGGTCATTGTGTTGCCAACAGAGTGTGTGTGTGAGCGTGATGCAAAGCAGAGCGTGTATTCACTGACATGACCTCTGCTTTACGCACGGGGTGAATCCAGGTCGACTTGGAAGGCGCTCCGTTCCAAAAAAAAGGAAGATTATGTGCGCAGCTATGAAAGCGATAGCTCTATTATAAGAAGGAGGGCAATTGATTCATCACATTCTTAGATTATATAAGTATGATATCGTCGCTGTCGGGGCAGAAACCTCTTATCTCCAGATTCTAACTTTTTGTGTTTTTTCGTAAATTAGCGCCTGACTTCACACAAAAGTAGCAGATCCACAAGCTCGAAACGTGGCTCGAAGCTTATTTTTTTGTAGTGTCGATCGTGGCGATCGTAGTATGATCAAGTAGGGCATTAATTTACGAAAAAAAACACTAAATGCTAGAATATGGAGATAAGAGCTTTCTGCCCAGTATAAACGATATAGGGTTTTAACTACTTATAACCTCTGGACCTGAGTTGGCTCTCTATTTGGACCTCTTTTTTCCCCGTCTACACTAAATCTCTTCGCCATAAATAGCCGATCTGAGCTTGTGGATCTGCTATTTTTGTCTAAAGGCAGCTCCCCACCGCACCGATTTTGGGCCGACTCGGCGTTGGAAAGCGTCTCTTGCCGACAACCCGTCGTCGATAGCGCTGTGTCGTCGGGTCGGGACTCGCAGATTACCGTCGATGACAAACCGAGCAGGTTCGGTCGTTGGGCCGACTGGTAGAGCTGTCGATAGCCGTGGGGTAGTGAAGAGGGGGGTAAAGGTTTGGTCCGAGCTGGCTCCGCTGTTGCCAGATTCTGTGAGTGAAACAAGCCACCAGGTCTATGAAAACAAGCCCAAACGAAGCGACCAGTCTCACCACTTGAGCCTTATCTATAAAGAATACATCACATGGATGCACCTGGGATGTATCATCAGTGTTGTAGCCTGGGGTCATAGGGTGTTTCGGGTCTCGCAACATACACCCTCGCCCAGGTGACCCAGCCGGGGTTGATCAAGCCCCAACTTACATCCCAGGTAGCTACCCACGGTCAGTCCTATAGGGAAAGACAGGGCCACTCAGTCCGCTTCTCCGGAACTACTCTGCCTGAACATGGGGAGGCTCTGGCACGTGGAGGGACTAGGCTCTGTGGGTTGTCTCCTGGCCGGGCTCCTCCTTCGTCTCACCAGGTCCATGACCTGAGCGCTGTACCAAATCCGCTGCACTAGATCCGCTGCACCAGATCCGCTGCACCAGATCCTCTGCACCAGATCCGCTGCACCAAATCCGCTGCACCAGATCCGCTGCACCAGATCCGCTGCACCGCCCCGATCCAAACATTTCCTTCTGGCGTGATGGTTCCTTGGGCCGATACCACTAGATTGGGCAGTCTAATGGTATTAGCTCCACTTGCGGTTTGCTGGAATGGAATGGCCCTCCTAAAGGCCTCACCGTGGGTTTGTTGGGCTTCTTCCTCACGGTAGACACAGCCTGGGGCGCTAACCCATACTGCTCCCGGTATGCCGTCTACATTCCGGCTGTCACCCGTCTCTCCGGTGGTCTCCAAACTATTCCTGGTTGTCACGTAGTCTAATTCCTATTACATCAGCTATTTTCAAAAATAATCTTGAAAGCAAGCCCAAATAAGCAACTACACTTCAGAAACAAGCCCAAACAAAAGCAACTATGAATATTTACAAGCGACTTTACAGGAAATCAAAATCATCACAGGCCAGCCTGCCAGCTCTAACGCATTTGCACAACAATGTGCACATCGGCCGACAGTTTGTGCTGAACTAAATGTCAACTTTTACCAACAGACTACCAGTCTGTTGTAGTCCGTTGTAGTCTGTTTGGTGGAGAGTCACCTTAATGTTCCCCTATGGATGCTGGGGTTCAAGTGGTAAAACAACGTATTAGAAAAACGAAAGTTTAGTTTTAATTAAAAAAAAAAACACTTACAGCAACTTTAACCCATTTAGACCTGGAACGCATCTGTGTCACTTTATATTTCTTTGGCTATTCAAAAATAGCAGATATACAAGCTCATAGCGCGGCACCGAGTGCCGTGCTATGAACTTGTAGATCTGCTATTTTTGAAAAATCTTGAGAAAAAAAAAAGTTCGATTTTTTTTTCAAAAAACTCTTAGGATTTTGAAAACATTTTAAAGAATCGCCTCAGGTCTTAATGGGTTAAGTGGTTAACCCCTTAAAGGTGGTGCGCGTCGCAGACGCGTTGCTTGTCGATCGGCTATTTTCTGCGAAAGATTTCCCCACAATACGGACGCTGGACTTGAAGTGGTTAAGTTTTAGAGTAATGGTTTCAGTTGGTCTGTGTCCCTCAGTGACCTTTCTGATGCACGGGGACAATTCAATTAAGCAGCCATTTGATTTGGACAAAGTGTCTGATTCTTGGAAGCGGCCGTCCGCCCCGAGGGCCCACGCCGCTACGCCCGCGCACCCACACTGTGGTGTGTTGCTACTTATCAGATGAAATGATGAACACACACACACACACACACACACACACACACACACACACACTGTATGTGCATGTGCATCTGTAAGCACGTGTGTGTGTGTGTATGTGTGTGTGTGTGTGTGTGTGTGTGTGTGTGCGCGAGTGTGTGTGTGCGTGTGTACTATTAAAATACATTTGTCTTTTACTGGGAGGAGTCTCTCCCTCAGAACATCCTAACCCACCATTTTAATGTCTCCATCTTTAAATGGTAAATGGTGCATTTATATAGCGCCTCTATCCACAGCGCTTTACATAGATTGTGCCTTACATTCACCCATTCACACACACGTTCATACAACGATGGCAGAGAAAACCATGCAAGGCACCAACCTGCTCATCGGGAGCAATTAGGGGTTCAGTGTCTTGCTCAACGACATTAACTCTGGGGGAGCCCGGGATCGAACTGGGAACCTCGCGATTGCCATCCGGCCGCTCTACCAGCCACTCTACCCCTGAGCTACCTCCCCTCTTAAAACACCTCCTCTCCCCTCCACTGTGTGAATGTGAGTGTGAATGGGTGAATGTAGTGCACATTGTTAACAGTGGTGGAAAAAGTACTTTTTTACTTAAGTAAAAGTCCGGAATTCAAAATTGACTATTAGTAGTATTGGTATCAAAATGTACTTTAAGTACCAAAAGTGGAAAGTGCTCATAATGCAGAATGTCCCATTTCACAAGTTTTCAAATGTATAACATGAATAGAAATCTTTTGAAAATAGCAGATCTACAAGCTCACAATGTGTCGCACGGCGACGCATTGTGAGCTTGTAGATCGGCTATTTTCAAATGGCCGAAATGTATATAGGGCTGAAGTGGTTAATGTATGTTTTGTAATAACAACCAACATCTACAAAGTAACTAGTAACTTAAGTTTTCAAATAATTGCAGTGGAGTAAAAGTATAATATTTGCCTCTGAGATGTAGTGAAGTAGAAGTAAAAGTACCGAAAATTGGAAATAAGTACAAATACCTCAAAACTACACCACTGATTGTAAAGCACCTTGGATGTGCAATATAAATGCACCATTTACCATTTATCCCATCCTAAAACTGTCTCCCTAGCCCCTTCATTCGTTTATGCATTCATGCATTCCACATGTAAAGGTCCAATCAATTATAGACCTGGTGAAGACCATTTGCGGTCGAAACGTTGCCCAACTACAAATAAAACGTTTCTACTGGGAGCTTAAACAGTGTGCAGACTTCCCCTCTTTTCCTGATGTAAGTATTGTTGTCCAGCACCCGAATAATTGTTTTAGGATGTGCGTGCTTACCCCTCGTTCCAATCAATTATACAAACACACGGTGACCAAACACTAAAATGTCCTGTTTTTTTCAACATTCACATTTTGTTCCGGTTTTCACCACAGACCAAAACAATAACACTTGTTACGAGTGCTTACACAGATGTTTATCATGTTCTGTTCTGCTGAGCGGTGCAGTCGTGCCAACGTGCTAAAACAATCCTGATGAAAATAAAAAATACAATCTCAAAAAGAGTGTCGGAGAAATTGTCAAAAATAAGCAAAAATAGTAGATGGACTGTTATGGCTCCGAGCTAGATGGCTAGATGAGCTTTTCCCTATAGTCGCCTGCGTTGCTCATATCTCTTCATCGACTTCCTCCAACACTGCTCTGCCTCCAGCTCACTGCATCTCTGCTTTATTATACTGTACCGTATCTATTACTATATTTATTACTGTACCCAGCATGAGAATGGATATCGTTGCTGTCGTGCATAAACCTCTTATCTCCATATTTATTATTTCCCCCCGCAGATTAATGCCCTACTTTGTCGTACAAGAGCGTCCATAAAAGGAGTGAAAAGAGCAAATCTACAAATTCACAACCAGCCAGCAGGCCGATTTTTGCTAAACATTTTTTTCCAAACATCCAAGCATCACACAAATCGGTGCACATTATCTCTATAATCACATGATCAAGACGGACATGTCAGATCTTTCATATTTCACCCCGATTGGCAAAGATTGACTTCTACTACCTGGCCTGGCAGAGACCTGTGCTCCGAAGAGCACATCTTTCTAGTTGAAAATGTGAAAATATATTAGACCTATTGCATCTCCTGTCATGCTGTACCTTTGGACCATCACAAAGTCACATGGCTACAACAAATGCATCGCATTACAACAATTTAATTTAACTACAGTGCATTATCAATAGTCTTTTGTGGGCAGTGTATCCAAATGCAAACGACATCTGTGCTGTGAACAAAAGAAAAACAATTCGGCATTTCTCCCCCAGCCTTTTTTCATTGCTATTATATTTACCGTCCAATAAATTGTCTTTACAGTGTATCCAAATGTATCAACACGAGCAGTTACGGATCTTTATACAAATTCTACTGAGAAGTAGCCTATATCTGCTCAAAAACAATCCGAAAGCTCAATGTATGATTTCCACATGACTATACTACACTACACTAGCGGGAGCCATAAACAATGCATTTTAGGACGGAAGCCGCGTGTGGGCCATATGAAATCTGCCCTCGTGCCATGATTGGCCCCCGGCCGGCCCGGACTTAGTTCCTTCCATTTGTCTGTCTGTCTGTCTGTCTGTCTGTCTGTCTGTCTGTCTGTCTGTCTGTCTGTCTGTCTGTGAGGCCTTGCAAACACAGTGGTGGCGTGTTGGCCCATGCCTCTCCTCCATTACCTCCCATGACGCATGGTAGGGAATCGCTAAACATCTCCGGCCGGGCAGGCGGAGAGGAGAGGAGAGGAGAGGAGAGGAGAGGAGAGGAGAGGAGAGGAGAGGAGAGGAGATCTGAGTGGAGATTAGGGTTCCCTATAAACAGATGGACGGATGGATGGACGGATGGACGGACGGACGGACGAGCGGAAATGAAATGGGTCGGCGGGGTCAACCGGGGAGATAGAGATAGAAAAAGAAAGAGGGGGAGAAAAAAAAAACATCCGGAGAGAATGAAATAAACAAGATAAGAGCAGAGCAGAGGAAACAGAAGGCAGCGCGCGATAACGTGTGTGTGTGTGTGTGTGTGTGTGTGTGTGTGTGTGTGTGTGTGTGTGTGTGTGTGTGTGTGTGTGTGTGTGTGTGTGTGTGCGCGCGCACGGGCGCGTGTGCGTGTGATAACGGAGGGCCGGGTGATGGAGGGATGGATGGAGGGAGGAGTACGATAAGAGAAGGAAGGATAGCGGAACGGAGAATGCGTTCTCACATGAACACTGTTAATATGATAATGAGCTCGCTGCATAATTCATGACTGAGGCGGAAGTGACTGTGTCACAACATGAACAATGGGACCGTTCTCCTTCCAGTGCTCCGTTGATGCAAAATCAGAATGACTTGTTCCCGTGTTTTTGTTACTTCGATTAGCTTTTTCCTCGACCAAAAAATGTGCATTATGTTATTTAGAACATGTTGTCTAGGCACATGCAGGGACCCCCCTCCCCCGCGTGCTATACCCACAACGGGCAGTCAGGTGGGCACGGCACGCAAACACACTACTCAGGTTTCAAGGCGTGTGTTGGTCAAGAAAGAACCTGTAGACATTTTATCATACAGCAGGGGTCTTCAACGTTTTCAGGCCAAGGACCCCTTGGCTGAGAGAGAGCTAAAGCAGGGACCCCCAATATATATTGTATAGAATATAATCTTTTCATAGATTTCATAGATAGCTTCATGGACTTGTTTGACAGTCAGTGTTGGATTCATTTTAATGTGTGTTTTCAGACTTTTAACCACATAAACCGTCCATACTAAGTCAACTTGACCCACTCTGTACTTGGTCTGCTCTTTTTTCCCCCTACACCAAACCTCTTTACCGAAAATAGCAGATCTACAAGCGCACAACGCCTCGCAGCGTGAGGCGTTGTGTGCTTGTAGATCTGCTATTTTTGGCTAAAGTTCTCCTCAGAATAGGGACGCTTGGTTGAAGTGGTTAATGTAAAAATCACAAAGATTTGGCGGCCCCCCTGTAGTAACTCTGAGGACCCCCTAGGGGTCCCGGACCCCCTGTTGAAGACCCCTGTCATACAGGATTTACAGTCTGTAACCTAAAGTACAGTAAATGTGCATGTATTTGCATGGGTGTGGGTTTGAGAACCACTGCTGTAAATACAGAGGAGGGGCCCACATTATTTGATATTTGATTAACCTACATCATTTCATTTCAGTGAATTGTCGATGGCCCAGTTCACCCCAAAGGGCCCCTGAGAGTCAAGCCCAACGGGCACATGCTAGGTTCACTGTTAGGTATCCTATAGTTTCAAATGTACATTATGTTATTTAGATAACATGTTATTTAGGCATATGCTAGTACAGTAGGTTCATTGTTTACCTGGTATCCTATAGATTCAAATAGAGAATGTGATTTGCATGTCGTTTGGACAGATGCTAGGTTCCTTGTTTACCTGGTATGCTAGATTATTTGAGGCAATACATTGTACTCTCCACTCTACTTATGTGACTATTTACCTTGTTGTTTATTGCAAGTTTTTCATGTCAAGGACCCCCAGATGTATATATTATTTGTCTGTGGTACTCAAATGGTATGGCCTCCTTTGAAAATAGGTTTGGGCACCACTACATACACAAACACACAAATATGGATGCAAATCTAACATATGAGCTGTCCGGTGAACCCCTAACACTGTTAGGTCGGCCAGTTACACAATAACGTGGATGTCGCAATTACAAGATCCAGATGAGGGGAAAACCTGTTTTGATTATATTTGATTATATTGTCATATGGCCAACATGAGGCGGATTTGAAAAGAAATTGGGGTGGAGGTTCTTCCTTGGCCTACTGGGAGATGTTTAGTGGGAGTGTGCGTCAGTGTTGATTTCGTACCTTTTTTCACTGACGAAAACAAAATGAAAACTAAGCTACGATGACTAAAACTGAGACTAAAGGTATTGACAATTTCGTCAACAAACAAAAACTAGACTAGAATATTAGGGAGGGACGAGTGGAGAAGAGATCCAGTAGAACTAAAAGACAAGTAATTTTATGTTTGGTTGCGCTCGGGTGTTGCACTCTGAAAATAGCAGATCTACAAGCTCACAGTGAGCTTGTAGATCGGCTATTTTCAGCATGCAACCAAGTGTAAACTCAGCCATTACAACGCCTTCAAGGCACCGCCAAAATACATTTTAGTCGACTAAATCAACTGTAGATTTAGTCGCCTATAATCTACAAACTAAAACTAGACAAAAAAGTAAAACATTTCAGATGACTAAAATATGACTAAAACTAAATGGAATTTTATTCAAAAGACTAAATAAAAATTTGCTGTCAAAATCAACACTGGTGTGCGTGCAGTTTCACAGCGATCTGTCCAACGGTGCCGGACTCAGACACGTGGACACACGGGACGGACTGGAGCGAAAACGTGGTGATTAAACGAACGTCTGTGACATCGCATCAAGTTCTTCACACTAGCAGTTATTTTTGTGTTTTTGAATTACTTTGTGAAAAAAAAAAACGGAGTGAAAGCAATTTGTTTTGTGTCAAAAGTCACAGAAAAAGTGCACTCCCTTGCAGTCACGCACACACGCGCACGCACGCACGCACGCACGCACGCACGCACGCACGCACGCACGCACGCACGCACGCACGCACGCACGCACACACACACACACACACACACACACACACACACACACACACACACACACACACACACACACACACACACACACACACACACACACACACACACACACACACACACACACACACACACGAAATCCTGAGCCCATGGAACGGGTCCATTTGGTTCCATTTGTACACTCATAGTTGCAAACGGATAAATGAGCCCTGAGGATTTCACTGTGTAGCAACAGCTGGTGCGTGCATGTTTGTGTTTGTGTGTGTGTGTGTGTTGCACACCTCTCTTATTCACAGACTGCTAATTATTCCACACCTTCAACGCGGTTCTGGATCAACTCATGGGTGGTGTTAAAGACACGTATTTATTTACACACACACACACACGCGCGCACGCACACGCACGCACACGCACACGCACACGCACACGCACACGCACACGCACACACACATACACACACACACACACGAATAGGCAGCAACACATGCACAATCATATAAAATCAAACAATCAAATATCCACTTGAGTGTTGCATGTTTTTGCTTACATAACAGTGGCAAAATAATTGTACTGTAGCCTACATCTGGCTCTCCTATAGACAAGCAGTGGCGTACCCACTGTAGAGGCAGGGCAGGCGGTCGCCTGCCCAACTAAGATCTCGCCTCCCCTAAAAAAAAACAAATAACCCAAAAAGGTCATGCGTGCTTAATGTCCTCAAAGTCACGCATCCAACAAGCTTTGAACTGAGCAGATTGGACCTTCTGTTCCAGAGATAATGGCCAAAACATCTTGAAAACGGCCACTTTTGCCGGTTTTCGATCGCCGATTTTCGATTGAGTTTAAATTTCTTTTTTGTAAATCCTGGGAACGCCACTGTAGACAAGATGATGGATCATGCAACAATATAAAACCTTTGCAGCACACACACACACACACACACACACACACACACACACACACACACACACACACACACACACACACACACACACACACACACACACACACACACACACACACACACACGCGCACGCACACACACACACACACACACACACACACACACACACACACACACACACACACACACACACAGCAGAGCATGCAGAGGGACACTGGTCTTACCATCGTCTCCTGAACCTGAACCAGCATCTGTAAAAAATAAACAGAGAAAACACACTTATTAGACCAAAAGAGATGAGCCGAGCGTGCGCGCGCGCGCGCGCGCGCGTGTGTGTGTGTGTGTGTGTGTGTGTGTGTGTGTGTGTGTGTGTGTGTGTGTGTGTGTGTGTGTGTGTGTGTGTGTGTGTGTGTGAGAGAGTGTGTGTGTGTTTGTGAGACAGAAAGAGAGAGAAAGAGTGGGATTCTGTGTGTGGATGCGCATGTGGGTGTGTGCTCAAGTGTCCTTGAGGGTGAATGTTCAGTGTTTATCTGTGTGCATGCATGCGTGCGGGGCAGGCTAGCTTTATCTTAACCACTTAAACCCCAGCATCCGTATTGTGGGGATATCTTTCGCAGAAAATAGCAGATCGACGAGCTTGTCGTCGAGCTGCTATTTTCAGCTACGCTTTCCTCACTATAATAGAAAACAGAAAAGACACTACTAAGCACTGAGGGACTCCGGTCAACCATATAGGTTTTAAGTGGTTAAGAGACAGTTCTGAAGTAAAAGCTAACGTTCAGACAGAGGGGGAGAGAGAGACAGAGAGAGAGAGAGAGAGAGAGAGACAGAGAGTTTATTATTTTAGTTTCATAACTACTGTACTTGACTTAGGAGTTGAAATGCTACACTGTTCCGTTAATACATGTCCTTATTGTAGTAGAGCATATGTCCTTAACTGTACTCGCATTTGTCTTTTTTGTTTGCTTCATTTGACACTTGCTTTGGCAATGTAAACCACGTAAATGTAAAATACGTTTCCCCATGCCAATAACGCCACTTTAAATTGAATTGAATCAAGGGAGAGAGAGAGAGAGTTTTCTCTTTTGCTTTGGCAAAGTAAATGTAGGTTTTCTCATGCCAATACATACCCTTTGAATTGAATTGAAATGAATTGACAGGGAGAGACAGAGAGAGAGAGAGAGAGAGAGAGAGAGAGAGAGAGAGAGAGAGAGAGAGAGAGAGACAGACAGACAGAGAGGACGGAGAGAGACAGAGATAAAGAGGTAGCGAGGCAGCAGTGGTGGAAAAAGTACTCAAATGTTTTACTTAAGTAAAAGTATCAATACTGCAATGTAGAAATACTCTGTTACAAGTAAAAGTCCAGAATTCAAAATGTACAAAAGTAAAAGTACAAATGACACTGATCATCCCCTGTATCGCTACTTTGACCTCATGCCATCTGGTCGGAGATACAGAACCTTAAAGTGGAAAAAGGTTATTTTTAGCAGGAGTTTTGTCCCCTCAGCCATAGCGGCATTAAACCAACTGCCCCGTCCATAGGAGGGTTTTCTGTGTACAGTGGGGACCTCATGTCTTTGTCTTTGTGTTTTTGTTGTTATGTTGTTTTGTTGTAACGAACAGACCTTGTGAAGACAATTTTCCCCTTGGGGACAATAAACATTATTATTATTATTATTAAAATAATAAGATCTACAAGCTCACAATGCATCGCATCGTGACGGATTGTGAGCTTGTAGATTGGCTATTTTCAAATGGCCGAAATGTATATAGGGCTGAAGTACAACAATTGTAGTGGAGTAAAAGTACAATATTTGCCTCTGAGACGTAGTGGAGTAGAAGTAAAAGTACTGAAAACTGGAAATACTCCAGTAAAGCAGAAATACCTCAAAATTGTACTTAAAAAAAAGTACAGCACTAGAGTAAATGTACTTAGGCCTAGTTACTTTACACCACTGCGAGACAGAGAGAGAGATATAGACAGCGAGAGACAGAGAGACGTCTTAACCTCTCCACCACCCGTATATATATTATAACGGTAGCTACTGTAAGTGCCAGAGCTCCGTTTCCCCAGCTGTTCGATCATGTTTACAGTACATTGCCACCGCCTTCCTCCACGCACGTCTTTTTTTTCCCTGCTGAATCCATGTAAAGCTGCCCCAAAGACACCACGCGGAAGGAAAGCCCGCAGCCTTTGTTTAACCATACAGGGCTGTGAAAGCCATACTGACGAGCACTTAGAGAAAGCAAGGCTCCGCCGCCAGGTAACCCGAGCCGCCACGGCGAGCTGCAATCCGCTATATGAGACACCCCGGGGGGCTAAAGAGGACGAGCTGCATCCCCTCCTCCTCATCCCACCATGGGCTTATAACTGCAAAGAAAAAGCTCCACTGATCCTTATATCGTTGCTGCCGGGCAGAAACCTCTTATCTCCATATTATTCAAACTTTTTTCGTAAATAAACGCCCTACTTGATCATACTACAGCGTCACAAAAAAGCATCAAAAGTAGCAGATCTACAAGCTTGCGGATCTGCTACTTCTGCTATTTTTTTATTTGAATCCTGAAAAGTGACTTGAGACATGTGAGGTTTCCACCCGACAGAGACGACATAGAACCACCCATGGACAACAGAAAGGCTTTTTCACTGACAATTCCAAGCCGGTTTCTGTTTCTTTTCTTGTATACAGTACATCTGGGTTGCATTAGTCATTTTAAATAAAAAATAAACTGGCTTGACTCTTCAGAACAATACGATGACTTTGAGAACGTTTAAAACCGGTTATTCTGAACCTGTTTAGACCACGGACCCCCATTTTTTATCTCTGGGACCCTGATCTGCAAAATAGCAAAAATACTTAAGCCTTTACAAGCTCACAATGCATGACGATACGATGCTTTGTGAGCTTGCAGAACGGCTATTTTCACAACTTTTGTAGCGACACCATTGTAGATGAAGAAATGCATTAATCTACGGGGAAACAAAACATAGGTCGAAATACGGAGTTACGGGGTTTCTGCCCGACAGCAACGATATATATAGACATAGATGTATGGATTTCTCTTTTTTTTTTGCACAATAGGAACAATAGGAAAAACAGCCACACCACTTCTGTGGGTCTCGGGAATCATGCATATTTTGTGTGAGAAGAGAGAAAAAAATGCCACATCGATGGATTGAGTGTTAGGATAAAGAGTTCCTTGTTTTACACTGAAAGCTCAGACGCTGAACAGAACCCCAAGCAAGCCCTTTTTTACAGTCAGGAACGATGCTGGTTTCATTGACCTTGGCAAACGGTCAGCATCTTGATGCTCTGTGTTTCATCAAAGGGCCTCCACAAGTTCCCGGGATGAAGTCGGGAGGAGAGTTTCAGCGGAAGATCGATGAAAAAAACTTTAACTTTAGCATCTGACTCCCCTGAGAGGGCATGGGCGGATGTGGTGAGAAAAGGTGGGCAAAAAAAACAGGTGATTTATACCTAGCTGCGTGCGGGTGTGGAGCCCCCGGAATTAGCCGATCTACAAGCTCACAACGTGTCGCACATGCAACGCGTTGTGAGCTTGTAGATCGGCTAATTCCGGTGCGTATAACGCCTGTGCGCGACTTATGTATAACTCAGGCTTTAGGAGGCATAGTGAGAACGGGGAAGGGAGCACGATGTTCCAGCTAAAGCCGAGAGGATTGAAGGAACACAATGCTCTGCTGCGGTTGCTGTTGCTTTTAATATCAGATGAATACAATCGATGAATCAATTGGTCAAAGGGTGAGGAATGGAGTGGGTAAGAGGTAAAGAAGCATGCGAGGGTATAAGAAACAGAACGGGGCGAATAAAAGGCAAACCACTGCAGCTACATCCACTGAAACTGTGTTGTTCAATAACTCTCTGCTCTGCTCTGGGTTCAACTCATTAGTACGTTTTGTTGCTATAGGGGAGAGGTTAAAGGTTCGACTTTGTTTGTCAGCAATACCAATTACAGAGTAAAAGGCATGTGAAATTCATTGTGCGCCAAAACCAACCCAGCAACTACAGTCGCAAGAGTTGAGACATTAAAACTCAGTGTTAAATGTGATCCAATTCACAACTAAACTGCATAAATAAATTAAAAAAAAATACCAGAGGGTGCCATGGCTCAAGTGCAAACAGCATTGTCCTATATAGGTACGTTTACAGGAGAGAGGAGGAGAGGAGAGGAGAGGAGAGGAGAGGAAAGGAGAGGAGAGGAGAGGAGAGGAGAGGAGAGGAGAGGAGAGGAGGAGGGGATAGATGAGGAGAATAAAAGTTATTAACCTCACTGTGCTTCGCAGACCTGAGGCTATGAGGCATCCCACACACACTCGCGCGCGCACACACACACGCACGCACGCACGCACGCACGCACGCACGCACGCGCGCACGCACACACACACACACACACACACACACACACACAAAGAGACACGCACAACCGCCCGCCTGCTGCCAATACTATAATAGAAAGTTGGAGGTGGAAGGCTGCTTTTAGAAAGAGCCTAAATAAGGCTTGAAAGGAGCTCTGCAGCTGTAAGGTGTGTGTGTGTGGTCCAGTATACGGCTGACAGACTCTCAGCCTGGGTGCACAAACACAAGCGCGCGCACACACACACACACACACACACACACACACACACACACACACACACACACACACACACACACACACACACACACACACACACACACACACACACACACACACACACACACACACACACACACACACAGCTCCATCGGAGTGCATCAAACCTGGCTGTAAATGTGATGTCCATGCTTTTAATAGGCTACCACCTCGCCTTGTGCTCTCTCTCTCTCTCTGTCTCTCTCTGTCTGTCTGTGTCTCTCTCTCTGTCTCTCTCTCTGTCTCTCTCTCTCTCATTGTCATTCCAGAGGGACACCCCTGTCCCTGGCTCCCCGGCCCAGGCTGGCTGGTGACACTGACGGGTCACCCAGGCGATAATGAGTCCATTCCGGTTGTGTTCCCGTTGGGTGCATCGCAGCCACACACAAGCAAGCCGGAACCCACCCACCCCATATCTTGGGTTCTGAACAAAAAACATTTTGATTGGCACGTTGCACCATAGCGGTAAAACACGTGAAACACGTGAATGGCACTCAATGAGTAACTCGGAGTGTGTAAAAATGTACATTTGTCAACACACTCTGAGTTACAAATGGATATCGTTACTGTCGGGCACATCTCCATATTCTAACTTTTTGTGTTTTTTTCGTAAATTACTTTGCGCAAAGGTACTATGGTGCAGTAGCTGTTTTTCTTTTGTTAAAATAAGTGTTAAATAGCTCTAGATTCTGATAGTAATTATTGCTATAGAGTGTTTGTTCAGTAACAGGCGTCTCCATGTCTCTCCAGCTCCTTAGTAAACATAAAATGCATTATTTGGATACCAATTTTATCCAATCAGAAGGAGAACTCATGACAGATTAAACAAGTGAAATTGTAAGTGATGACACAAAGTCAATGAGCAGACACAATTGGAACTGGAACACCACAACATTCTGGATGATAAATGGGTACTCTCTCCTTATTGGATGAAATTGGCATCCAACAGTACCTGGAAATGTATTTAATGTTCATTAAAGAGCTGGAGAGATAGGGAGACCCCTGTTACTGAACAAACACTCCATAGCAATGTGTATCAGCATATTGAGCTTTAACCTTTCCACGAAAAAAACGTTTTATTTTAACGCAAAAATATCACTTACCCTACCTTTAACTCTTGAGCAGACTGCAACCATTTTCATACCAATACTTTGGTACTTTTACTCAAGTACATTTAGAATTCCGGACTTTTACTTGTAACAAGAGTGTCTCTACATTGCAGTATTGATATTTTTCAAATCTGTGAATACTTTTTTCCACCACTGGCTACAATCTCTGGTGGAGTCTCAAACTTCAAACTTCCCCTTGACCTACTTTTATACTCCCCAAATTCCAGTTAGTAGAACTGAAGCCAAACGGTTCGGTTCACTGGTGGTAGCAGGACCACCGGTCAAGGGCGTTGTGTTAACCCATATATTATCTGCTTAGAGGTCAGGCAGGATTCACTGATACCTCACTCTGAAAACTCTCTTATAAAGATCCACTCCAAAAACACTGCTACAGTATGCTGCCAGGTTGTTAGATAGAAAGATGGATGGACAGACAGACAGACATAATTCAATGTCTCTTCTCAACATTTTCATGTCAAGGTCCCCCCAAATGTAGTTGTCCGCGTATCCCCATCGGAAAACTTTTTGTGCTTTGCGTTTTTCACTTCTTCCCCTAGACGTTTTTGAAAATAGCTGATCTACAATGCGACGCGTTGTGAGCTTGTAGATCAGCTATTTTCAAATAGCCGATGTTTATAGGTGCTCATGTGTTGGGTCGCTTCTTTTGGCCTTGTTTTCATAGACCTGTGCTTATTACTCTCGCACAATCTGGCAACACCGCCTGTCGTGCTTGTGGACCATGTGTATACCCATACCGCTTTGTCATTCCTATGTCACTGTGCCAATGTCACCACAAAGGCATACCTGCACCCAGCACCTGCACCTGTACCCATACTGTCTTCGGTGATTGAAACGAGCCCTCCTGCGCCCATACTGTCTTCTACGGTGACTGAAAGGAGCGAGCGTTGCGACGCCAGTCCCCTGATCTCTCTCTCTGAGAGAACTGTTCAAGCAGTCCGCTATGCCATCTGCTTCCAGCCATGTGTGACTGCTGAGCCAGGCCCACCAAACTGTGATTAAAGGTGTCATCAACATTTTTTACACGCATCGATTAAAACCATCACACACCTTTCATTCGGCACTATCTACTCAAGTATTGTACTTTATTACAATGTGTGAGGTACTTTCACTTTACTGGAGTATTTCCATCTTTCGATACGTTACTTCTAGACCACTACATCTCAGAGGCAACATATTGTGCTTTTGACTCCACTACAATGATTTGAAAACTTTACTATAGTTACGTTGCAGGTTTAGATTATTATTTCAAAACATGCGTTGCAAAAATAGCAGATCTACAAACTCACGACGGGTCCCATCGCAACACATTGTGAGCTTGACCTTTTTTTGTTAACAATTTCTGAAAAATCTGGGTATTTTTAATTTGGTACTCTAAGTATTGTTTGATGCTAATACTTTTGTACTTTCTCTCAAGTCAAATTTTGAATACAGGCCTTTTACTTGTAACAGAGTATTTCTTTTATTATATTGTGGTAATGCTACTACTACGTAAGTAATGCTACTTCTACTTAAGTAAGTGAAACCATTGAGTACTTCTTCCACCATACTGCCTAGATTTCCTCCCCTGGACGATTCCCTCGGAGCGTTCAGTGGATCAGGTACCAGTTGTTGTTCAGTCCCTGGAGTTTGGTAAAAAAAAACGCTGCGCTAGCGCCTCGCCTTAGCCCTCTCCTCTGGGGGCCATCAGGCCCCGCTCATTCTGTTCCGCACCGATAGCTTAATGTTTAACAGTCTTTCAAACACACAGCAGGGCCCACAGCACACAGCGGGTTCCTCCAACCCTTTTTCTGAATCACGAGCCCACACTTGAACATCTTGGAAAGTTAAGTGGACAGATGGGTGGGCCCCGCGTGCCTTTTCAGAGCGTGTTCATTTGACTGATCAATCAATGTGTTCCGGGGCCTGGATCAGTGGAGCCAACATATACTGTAGTATACTTTAAAGTAATACTAGGTAACGTTTTCAACAAAACTAAAGTTAAATTGTATATCTTTTGTGAGTGGCAAAAGTTTCACAACACCCACTCCATGAATTTCACCCCCGGAAGCCTTTTATTTATATATTTTCTATTGAATGTGGACTGGGGGGACTTTCCCGGGGAAATGACGTTCCTGGCCAACGTCATGACGTCGTGGCCGACGTCCCCAGGAACTACCGCAACGGTTTCCTGTTTGGCCAGGAACTATCGCGGTAATAACTAAAAGGAACCTCACGCTGATGTTAAGAGAATGTAGGATTAGAAGATCGAAAAAGAACAGAAAAAGAAAGCACAGCTCATGGTAACTAATGCTCCACTGGCTAAGAGAAACGATCCGTAGATAGTATAAAACAATTAAAAGATCGCTTTTTGAAACGCTTCCGGCTTCCGGTGAAAACGAATGGAATTCTGGGTAATCGAGGACTACGGAAATTGTATGCAGTGACGGTAGTGACCAGCAGAGGTTGCTAAAAATCGTTATTTGGGATTCTGCATTGTATAACTTTAAAGAAGCACTTCACCCATTTTCAACCTATCTTCATTATAATTGGCCCTCACTATAAGGCTCATTATAAGATGGAACCTGAACTCTTCACAGTCTCTCTTCCTCTGCGACACGGAGAGAGTAGACAGAAATGAAATCTTATAATGAGCATTAGAGAGGACCAATTATATGAAGATATGGTTGAAAATGGGTGAAGTGCCTATTTAAGTTCCTATTTATCGGTATCACAATGAAATCTCATTTGTTAAGGTCTCACAGAAAATAAATACCATGATGTGCTTTTTTTATTAAAGTGATATTTATTTTGGTTAAAACTAAAACGTTTTTTGTCAAACGGTAAAACGGTTAAAGCACTATTTTCTGATAGTAACCATTGCTATAGACTAGAGTGCTTTTTCAGTAACAGGGGTCTCACTGTCTCTCCAGCTCTTTAATAAAACAGAAAATACATTTTCAGGTGGGTTGCAAAATTTCAGCCAATCAGGAGAGGGTTCCCATTTCTCAGCTTCATTTTCATAGTGTTCCATTTCCAATTTTGTCTGCTCATTTCTTTGCCTCATCACTTCCAATTTCACTTGTTTGTACTGTATCCTGTGTGAGTCCTCTCTCCTGATTGGATAAAATCGGTATCCCGAGCTGAAAATGCATTTTCTGTTTAATAAAGAGCTGGAGAGAAATGGAGAATCGTGTTACTGAACAAACACTCTATAGCAGAATATAGATCAATTTAACACAGATGTTAACCAAATAAAATCCCTTACCCTACCTTTAATGTTATATTATTATCATCCTATAATTCCACAAAGCTCTGTCTGTCCCCGTCTGTTTGTCGCCAAAATCTCTTCGGCCCGGTTCTCCTCAGTGGCTGGAGCAATTGATCTGCATTTGCACACAGCCATTGACCATTACCATGTGCACGGAACAGCGAAGCCCGTTTTTCACTTTCCCCAAATGTCCGCTGTTTATTAGCGTCTTTGTGTTCACTGGCTCCCGGGTTGCCAAATCATGTGCGTCAAGCGCCGTTGTTGCCACATCCGTGAAACAAGCGGACCATGACACACTTTGGGTGCTCATCTCCCCCGACGGGTATGGTCTTCTAGTCATTATAATCCTATTATTTGGGGGGCCCACTTGCAATATCCTCACGGCCCACCAGTGGGCGCGCACCGGCCCACTAGGGTGGGAATCGCCGGTCTAATAGTTTTTCAAACACACGGAGCCAGAGACAACAGCAGCACCTTCCCCGTGCTAATGGCCTAGCGCTCACACACTGCACTGGCAGAATGCTTTTTGTCTGTTATCAACGTCTCCATCAGTAGGTCCTTATCGTCTCTGTCGGGTGGAAACCTCATTATGTCCAAAGCTGTTACTTTTCAGGATTCAAATAAAAAAAACATAGAAATGTAGCAGATCGACAAGCTTGAAACACGTCGCTTCACGCCGCGTTTCTAGATTGCGGATCTGCTACTTTTTATACTTTTGTGTGACGCTTTAGTATGATCAAGCAGGGCGAAAAAAAACCATAAAGAGATAAAATATGGAGATAAGAGGTTTCTGCCCGACAGTGACGGTATCTGAGGATAGCCCTGAGGGTAATAAAAAAAAATGAAATCAACACAGACGTGCAAATTTGCTCCTTTTATCTTTACAGCTGTCAGATTGGAAAAGTCAATATTGGCCTGGTGAGAGAAAAGAAAACGCATTCTGACTAAATGACTGAGGTGAACATTCAGCTACGCTTTCTATGCTCGTTCTTTCACCCAGTTATTTTCCTCTTTTTTTATTGTATCAAATCCTGTCATGTTTGCCCGTACCTCGGTGGCACTGCGTGGCATGAAGGTGGCACCTCTGCGGGTCCCCCTGTTCGCCCTGTTTGTTTGGACCGATGGCAGAACCTTTTGGCTGCGGTCGTGTCCAGCAGGCCTGGCGGGAGAACAGGCCTAGCGTCTGTCAGCAGTGGTGTAAAGTAACTAAGTACATGTACTCAAGTACTGTGCTTACTAAGTACAATTTTGAGGTATTTTCCACTTTCTTCAGTATTTACAATACTTTTACTTCTACTCCACTACATCTCAGAGGAAAATATTGCACTTTTTACTCCACTACAATTATGTGAAAACTTTAGTTACTAGTTACTTAATTTGTTTTATATTATTACAAAACACACTAACCACTTCAGTCCTATATATAATTCGGTCATTTGAAAATAGCAGATCTACAAGCTCACAATGCGTCACAATGCGACATTCTACTTGTAACAGAGTATATCTACATTGCAGTATTGATACTTTTACTTAAGTAAAAAAAAATTGTACTTTTTCCACAACTGTCTGTTAGAGCCGGTTTACCGGGGAAAACCTCAACAAGGAGCCTCCAGGGTTGGTACGTGTGAACCGTAAGCAGAGGAGCACTGCAATGTTTTACTGAAGTCAAAGTTCAGTAAGTTATAATAGTTATAATACAAGTTATAATACAAAAGTACTGGCATCAAAATATACTTAAACGACCACATGTTAAAGCACTCATTACACGGTTTGTACAACCTGCATATGACGCTAATGTTCAAAATATGTTTTCTAAATATCGCCTGCTTTCGTAAATTAAAGCCCTATACTTGATCATACTACAGCGTCACAGTAAAAGCATCAAAAGTAGCAGATCTGCAAGCTCGAAACGCAGCTCGAAACGCAGCTCGCAGCACGAAGCGGCGCGTTTCAAGCTTGTCGATCTTTTGCTATTTTTGAATTTGAATCCTGAAAAGTAACTGCTTTAAACATATTGTTAGCCTCATAGCATAATTGCCTGTGTCAGTTTTTGGTCAAATTGTCATTTTTGCCTAACTCTACTCGTCTAACACTGCTGCATCATTATGCGTCATTGCCCATGTCCTCAGCCTATCAGAAAGCTTGTTACATTCCAAAATCACTTTCTGCCTAAGTCAAAGAGATGACTTCGGCAGAAAGTGATTTTTGAATGTAACAAAAGCATTCTGATAGATAGGCTGAGGACATTGGCAATAAGGCAGGGTGAAGCAGCAGTGTTAGGAGAGTAGAGTTAGGCAGATTTAAATAAAGGCAGATCAAATATGACTTAGGAAATGACGAAAAAGCACTTTTTGCAAGTCATCTCTTTGACTTAGTGTTTTTTCGTCTTTTCCGAAAACCTTAACATATGACTTATAGGCAATTATGCTGTGAGGCTAACGATATGAGATTTCCACCCCGACAGAGACGATATGTTCTAATAGAGATAGACCAACATGGCCGCCGGGCATTCAAAATCAAAAGGCCACATCAACCATTCTCTGGATGCAGCGACATCTCCCATTCCAGAGAATCCCCCCCAGGCCAGCGTGTTTGTGTCGTGACTCATCTGCGGGAAGCGTAAACACACACAGGGAACAAGCACTGTGGCAATGTGGCATCATAACCCTGTACATCCATTACACTGTGTAGTCTAGCCTCTAATGGGATTCTGGACCAATGAGACGGAGGAGAGGGGAGAGGGGAGGGAGGGGGGGGCAGAGAGAGAGAGAGAGAGAGAGAGAGAGAGAGAGAGAGAGAGAGAGAGAGCGTGTTGCTACATCTATTGTCATGGCTATCTCCTAATGCGGTGCCCATTGTAAATCATTTTTGGCAAAGGCTGTCCACTAAAACGTCAAAAATGTAACATTTACATTTTAATGTAAAAATGATAAATGGTGCATTTATATAGCGCCTTTATCCATAACGCTTTACAATGTGCATTACATGCACCCATTCACACACACACACACACAGACACGCGCACACGCACACACACACACACACACAAGCACACACGCACACGCACACGCACACGCACACGCACACGCACACGCACACGCTCACGCACACACACCGACGGTGGAGGAAACCATGCAAGGCACCAACCTGCTCATCGGGAGCAGTTAGGGGATCAGTGACTCTTTGCTCAAGGACACTTCGACACAGCGGGGGCCGGGGATTGAACCGGGAACCTTTCTGATTCCCAAGTGTCGTACAGTGAAAGGCATTGTTTCCCAACACCGGGACCAGAGGGGTCCAAATGGACAATTATGGGTCTCTAACTCTCAGAGTTAAAGCTGCACTATGTAACTTTCCTCTTCTACCCCTGAAATTTGTACCATTGAGCTAATAAATTAAATTAATCTTGACCATCAGGTCAAAATTCGTGTCAGATCCTGTGTCTAGGTGAGACATGACCTTTGACACGATCTAAATGTCTCAATAGAAGAGCAGGGAGAAAAAATATAACCACCCCAATTGTATATAATTGGGATAATTGACATGTCGCTGGTCATTATTGAGAAATAAATCCCCCCAGGCCAGCATGTTTGTGTCGTGACTCATCTTTGGGAAGCGTAAACACACACAGGGAACAAGCACTGTGGCAACGTGGCATCATAACATGCGACCCGTCAATGATCTCTCTTATTACACGGCTACTTATTAGCTTAATAAATTGAGCCAAAAGTAACAACAAAACAAAGTATTTCCTTGCTTACGGTAATGAAAGTATTCCATAAGTGTTGCGCTGGCCGTCCGTCAAGCGCAACACGGTCGCCTCGGAAAACAAGGAAGTGTTATTGATCAAATAGAATACATTTTCGGTTCTTGAGAGCAATGTTTAGTTGTAAACGTTTGTTTACATGGCTGTCATGTTGGATATTAGCATAACATTCAAGCAGCACAGCAGGTGTTCTGAGCCAGCGGTCTGTTATAGAGCTCATCGGTCGTTATTCAGATATAACACACAGCTGAATTCAGCGATTGACCAATCAGAATCAAGCATTCAACCAAGCCGTGTAATAAACATACTCTATACAGATGGGACAAAATTACATTTTATTCATTAAAAAAAGATTACCTAGTGCCTCTTTAAATAGACACCAATGTAGATTGCCGTCCCAGAGATAAAAAATAACAATCAACAACAAACATCAAATGGTGGATTAATGTGTGCGTGGATTAATGCATATTGTCACTGTCAGCTGAAACCTTGTATGTCCAAAATGGAACATTTTCAGGAAATGTAAAACATAGGGGGAAAAAATTAGAGAACCTGTGTTACTCACAAGCTCTTGTTAATACTTTTACCACTTTCACTTATATTTATTTTAAAATTAAAATAAATTGCAGATCTACAAGCTCATGTTGTGAGGCAACTAATACTTCAACAAGTAGCATCAATTGTGACTTTAGACATTTTCAATTCGATATCAGAGAGATTTATAATAAGATTCCTGGTAAAAGATACTTTTATTACGTTAGCAGCAATTACCAGTCAATTATAGTTATATCCAGTCATCAATGCATATTACATGTATTAATTATGTAACATATTGTATTACAGATCATGAATCACGTCATAAGAATGAGTCAGCAAATACTACAGATTGCACCTTTTTCAAGTTTCCTGACAAACGGTTTTGGACATACAAGCTTTCCAACCGACAGCGACAATAAATGTCATATGAATATGTGATAAAACTGCGTTTTCTTTCATTCATTAAAGTGCAGTGGTGTAAAGTAACTAAGTACATTTACTCAAGTACTGTACTTAAGTACAATTTTGAGGTATTCTTACTTTACCGGAGTATTTCCAATTTTCAGTACTTTTACTTCTACTCCACTACATCTCAGAGGAAAATATTGTACTTTTACTCCACAACAATTAGTATATGAAAACTTGAATTACTAGTTACTTTGTAGATTTTGATTATTACAAAACACATTAACCACTTCAGCCCTATATATATTTCGGCCATTGAAAAATAGCAGATCTACAAGGCTGTGATGCGACGCATTGTGAGCTTGTAGATCAGCTATATTCAAAAGATTTTTTATACATTTTGAACTTGTGAAATGGGACATTCTGCACAATGAGCACGTTTACTTTTGGTACTTTAAGTGCATTTTGATACCAATACTTTTGCACTTTTAACTCAAGTACATTTTGAATTCCGGACTTTTACTCGTAACGGAGCATTTCTACTTTGCAGTATTGATACTTTTACTTAAGTAAATAATGTTAGTACTTTTACCACCACTGTTAACTCTTTCAGTGCCAATGAAATGAAAATTATTGCGAACTTTGCCAGAATTTTTTTTTTGTTTTTTCAAAGAAAATAAAAAGTGCTTAGGAAGCGAGATACAGCCTTTTTCAGTTTTAGGTTAAACAAAGAGTGGATGGAGCTGTAAATCTTCAGATAATGATATCTTGGGTTCTGAACACTTTTTTCAAGAAAAAAAAAAACAAAACTTTTTTTCCTTTTTTTTTTTTTTTTTTTTAAACTCGGGATTTCTCGTTCTGGCACTGAGGGTATAACCCAAAAACTCGGGATAACTCGGGGTCTGGCACTGAGAGAGTTAAAGCGTGTGATGGAATAAAACCATACCAGCCTTAGATTTGGGTCTGCTGTAGTGTATGGGTCTGCTAATCGCTGTGGGCCAGGGCTGGAAGCAGGCGTGTGCACGTACGTATACGGTGTGTGTGCGGGCGTAGGCTACGTGTGCACGCGCGCGACACCGTTTTCACACCATTATGAAAAGGCATTACCCTTTTAACTTTATTGTTTCCGACGCAATAACTCAATCTGCTTAAACCTCATTTCCTGCCGGAGATAAACTGAGCACACAGTCCATAATCCTCAGTGTTTTAATTTCAGCCGCTCGGAGCTCTGAGAGCATGCACGAATATAACCAAACGGACCCCGTTCGTGCACTCTCAGAGCTACAGCTGCATCCGGAAGTTATTTAACCAATTATGCCAAACCATTGGTTCTCAAAGTGGGGTTCCGGGGACCCCCAGGGGTCCTTGAGGGGGTACCAGGGGGTCCCCAGCTACATTTTGTCAATATAGCGTCTCAATTATTTTAACCACTTTAACCATATTTCTATACTTCGGATATTCATAAATAGCAGATCTACAAGCTCATAGCGTGTCACTTTGTGACACGCTATGAGCTTGTAGAACTGCTATTTCTGAAAAGATTGTGAAAATGTGTGCAAATCTTTGACTATACAGGTATATAGGCTATTATTTTAACCCATTTAGACCTGAGGTCGATTCTAAAAAACGCCTTCTAAATCCTGACCCAAGTTTTCTGAAAAACTTCAAATATTTATTCAAAAATCACAAAAAGGATTTATGTTGCTCTATACTGTACATAGCAACAACTACCTCAAAAGGGGTCCCCGGATTGAAAGGTATATATAGTTACGTAGGGGTTCCAGGTCTAAATGGGTTAAAGCTTTGCTTCTGGAGGTCCCTGGCACAAAATATTTTTGAGATGGGTTCCGCAGTTCCGCAGTTAAAATACATATCATTTTGCGGGTCCTTGACATGAAACAGTTGGAGAAGCGCTGATGTAAGCCAATGTGTGTGGAAGAGCAAGTGGTTCTCAAAGTGCGGTCCGACGGGGGACACCCCTCCCCCCCGTCTACCCTTCTGCTTTGTTGCTCAACATGTGGTCGGGGGGAACCCTCCGTGCTTCGGTGTAGAAAACGTGACTAATTTTGACTGAAGGACACGTTGTCCTCATGTGACAGAGGGAAATGGAGTGAAAGTGAAGGAACAACGTCCTTATATAGCCCAGCTCGCTCTACAGGAGTTTAAGAAGAATGTTACACGTTTTGGAAATCTGGTTGCATCACACACCACGGGGAGAATTTTATAAGATTCACTTCTCTATATCGTTGCTGTCGGGCAGAAACCTCTTATCTCCATATTCTAATTTTTCATAAATTAACGCCCTACTTAATCATACTACAGCGTCACACACACAACAAAAAAATAGCAGATCTACAAGCAACGTGTTTTTAGCTTGTTGATCTGCTATGTTTGCTATTTTGGAATTTGAATCCTGAAAAACAGTTTTGGACATAATGAGGTTTCCACCCGACAGAGATGAAGTCATACTGTAGTGACGGCATGGGACGGTATCTGACCAAAAGGCAACGTTTTACGGGCGTGACGAGTACCGGTTCACCCTGATAACCCCCGCCCCCAGTCTGGAATGCGGAAGTGCCGTTCTCAAAAAGAAATAGAGAACGTGACAATTCTGCTAAAAACCTTAAAATCTTAAAACAACAAGAGGACTTGAGTCAGGAGCGGCACCAGCCGAGCGAGTCGCCGCACCGAACTCCGTGCTCAAGTCCGCTTCAGAGAGTAAATTCAACTCGAACGGCGCTGAGTTGAGTACCGACAATGTTCCGGGACACAATCGTAAATCATCATGTCGGTTTTCTTCTCGCGCGTACATCTGAACGACACGTATTGACACGTCTGTCGCTCTTGTCATGTTGCAGAAACACGGCGGTTAGTAAACAGCTGCTCTCATTGAGAGGCCACGCAGTGTCAGCATAAAGAGCTCAAAATATAAACATGGATATTGATGCAAACAGAAGAGGTGGAGGAGGAGGCAAAAAGGGGGGCCAAGGCCGCACTCAGGCCATTCTCATCTGAGCCTGTCAGAGGAAGGCGAGACCCAAACGCGTCTTTTGTTTACTCAGCTCTGGGCTCTTAAAAAAATTAGCTCTTATCGCTTGGAGAAAAGGGCTGTCTCATTCCGTCTCTCTCTCTCTCTCTCTCTCTCTCTCCCCCTTCCGTGTCTGAAATCACGCACTACTCACTACACAGTCCACTATAAGTGCTGTCCGAATCCATATATGCATAATAGTAATCATGCCCTATAAAGTGGACTGATTTGCAATCCCACAGCAATGCGGTGTGAGAAGTATAGGGTACAGCTGATGGTCACTAACCAAGTACTGCCAGACAGACGGACCCGGAGTAGTGTCCAGAAGTGCTTTTTCGTTTTGCCAATGAATTCGCTATATAGTGTAGTGCTGTGTACACTCTCTATTTATAGGGAGTAAAGGGAGGGAGTAGCGAAGGAGTGAATGATTGAATTTCCGACACGGCCGTGAGCACATATCCTTCGGAAAAGTGTACACACTTACAAACACAGAAAAAAAAAATACAACAACAGCAACAACAAGACAGTTTACGGAGAGGTATGGAGCTTCGGCGTGACTGGTCATTTTTCCACGCGCAAACCGCCGCACCGCCCCCCCCCCCCCCCACCAGGGCACACAAACACACCGATGGGTTACTGCAGTAAACACTTCCACTGGATTTCCTGTGTGAGCGCGCACCGAAACGCTGCTGAGCTATGACCGTTTAACAGGCCTTTAACCCACTTAGACCGGGAATGCATCTGTGTCATTTTAAGATGGGGGGGTTCCTGGAACACAATATTTTGAGATGGGGGTAGATAGTAGATCTACAAGCTCATGGTGCGGCACTCGGTGCCGCGCTATGAGCTTGTATATCTGCTATTTTCGAATAGCCAAAGAAATCTAAAATGACACACAGATGCGTTCCCTGTCCGGTCTTAATGGGTTAATGGACTTGAGCCCCTGCGCCGCCTGTCAGTGTGGACCTAAACTGAGTCAGCACCGCTCAACCCTGGCCAGGTTCTACACTGATTTATACCCCGCGGCCCCCCTGGCCTCGTCGTGTCCCGCACGGAGCGCACGCACGCACGCAGGCAGGCACATATATAGGCTCAGCTCGCCACGGGACTGGGCCGGCCGAGGGCATCACGTGCAACGTCGACTGGTAACCTGACAAGAGCCTGTAATGTCCACAGTGGAATTAAAGATTTTCCAACTCGTTGAGTTTATCACAAACTGATCAATCGTTGGATATTCTATACACCTTAGTGTGATGGCCGGCTGTAGTCTTGGTCATGGTCAAGAGCCAGTCATGACATTAAGCATTTCATATCTTCATACTTTCTGATATAAACACTCCCTAGTCAGGCAGGCGTTGCTTTTTCTTGTTACAGTATTGAGACGGCATAATTGAGATTGCATACCACAGGGTGAGCTTATATACTGTAGTCATATTAAATATATTTTAAATACAAAAAAATCACTACAACTCACTTCCATGTTATCTCCCCTCCTCTCTCTCTCACACATACAGCAGGTATACACATGCATGCATGCATGCACGCACGCACTCACACACACCCACATGCATGCACTCACGTACAGTACGTGTATACAGTACGTACTCATGTACGTACGTACGTACGCACATTCACGCACGCACCGACATGAATGCATTCATGCACGCAGGCATGCAAGCATGCTTGCACACAAGCACGCACGCACACACATTACACAATTCTGTGCAATATTATAAACATCTTGAAATCTGTACAAAAGGCAGCTTATTAATCCCCAAACAGACCTATGAGAGAATTTACTGTAGGTTTGCACATACAGTATGACCATATCTCCTAGGCCTACAGTATAGGATGAACATATCTCCTAAACTATAATGGTTGTTTCATAATGATGTATGGTTCTGTACAGAATTTAAAACAAATAGATCTGCAAAGATGTTTTACAAACAAGTGCTTGTGTGTGTTAAACCCTGACTAAATATAGTATGATAGACAAATGGCTGTATCTCAAAAACTACAAAGAGTTATATCAAATACAGCAATTAATTGGATTCAGAAATGAGTATGTCAAACTTAAGTGTGTGATTTATTTCACCCCTTTTTTGTGGTTATATATAGTTTTTTTTTAATTTTGACTAAACAAAACTTTAAAATAAAATAAATCTGTGGATCTTTCCCTTGACATAATACTAAATATAGTCATAAGTCCTTAATGTTATAGAGTTGTGTCAATCCAGACTTCAATTGAGTTGCCATGGTATAAAACACAGTCAAATTAGACATTGGCATTATTCAGACCAACACAAAGAGTGTACCATCATAACATAACATTTGCACTTTAAGATAAGTGAAATTAAAATTACAAATTAAAGGCAGACCTTTGGCTGGGTTACAGCGTTTCAACAAAATCATTCAAATACACGAAGACAAATAGCTTAAGTTCAAGTTCAAGTTTTTTATTGTTGTCAAGGACACACAACAGCCAGTAAGCAACATTGCAGGCAGTGAAACTATTGTACATTTCCTGGGCAGTAACCTTACTGTACATCAGATGTAATTGCACACATCTTATTACTGATTAATAGTAATAATAATAGTAATTACACAGGTATTACATACACTTCCAGTAATATAAAGTGCAAACTAAATGCCTTTATTTGCTAGGGTTTTCTTTTTCAAGCAAGATGATAAATTCAATAAATTAAACAGTAATACTTTGGAAGGTACATTGACTTCCCTTTCAAAACATTCCACAAACATTCACATATTAAAACTGGGTTTATGAAAAAAAAAAAAATATTTTCCTTCCAACTAACTTTTCCCCTCTTTTTTTTGTTCAAGTAAAAGCTTATGAAGTGCATACATGCATTTCAGCTTTTGCTTTTGTGCATTTCCAAATTTTGCTATTAAAAACACTGACATCTAGACCAACATCTATCTAAACATCTCAATCACATTCCTTCTTCATCTAAAATGTAAATAGTCCTACACGGTTTAGCCTATGATGACGGACAAACAAATATCTCCCCCAACAAACAACAGTGAGATGAACCAAGCCCACCAGAAAAGTTAGACAAGCTGGCGGATATGGTACACCTCAAAAGACAGTATTTAGCCTTAAGTCCGATGCCCCATTATCCCGCCTTCAGCTCAAGGAGGTTTGCTTTTAGTTCCTGAGCTTCTTGTAAAAGACGGCAGCGATGCACAGGGCAACAATGCACACAAAGGCTAAAACACCTACAGCAGCACCAAGCCCAGCTGACGAATTCTCATCATGTGATTTAGGCTGGCCGCCTTTGATGTAATTTTCTTGGGTGACGATCTCCGGGGAGGTGATGGTGGTGCGGAGGTCGGACGAGTCGGCTGCCTCTTCCTCCTCCGTGCTTCTTCTTCTTCTCTTGTTGTTGTTGTTGCATTGCATGAAGGTGCTGCAGGTGGTGACCTCGCATAGCCGGGTGATGCAGTGCAGGTAGTAGGTGGAGACGGTCTCGTTCTGCTGCTCCATGAAGCGGAATGCCGGGAAGGAGAAGCGGGCGCTCTGGCTCATGCCGTTCTGGATCATGTTGGTGAGCTGGTCAACCCCGCAGGGCACGAACAGGTTGAAGAAGCTGGAGTTGCTAGGAAGCGAGGAGATTGAGGCATAGCACCGGTCCAGGAGCACGTTGTACTGGCCCGTCAAGTTGGTGGCCTTCACCTCCACGTAGATGTCGGTCCTCAGCTCGACTCCATTCTGTGGCATCACCAGGGGGCTTGTGTACTGTTCATCGCTGAACAGTTCAATGCGCAGGGTGCTGATGAAGCTGCCATTGTTGTCCTTCAATGCGATAGAGGAGGCTGACACATCGATCTGGGTGTTGTTGATCAGGTACTCTAAGGGGTAGGCACAGGAGTAATAGTACTTCATCTCAGCATTGTAGGTGATTGTCCCTGTGGTGGGATCAGAGGATCGCACAATGCCACTGACGTTGACTGTCTGGATGTTGGAGAAGTCTGAGAACACTCCTGTGCCGGCAGCGCTGGTGGTCCTGAAGTGACTTCCACAGGCATGGGTATTGTTCAAGGGGAAGTTGAAACGCACCACGGGTGGAGTGACAGATGTATCAAGGGTTCCCCTGCAGACTGCCTCCGGATGATGGTTCACGATCATCAGTGACTCGTTGTAGCCGGTGTAGACGACAGGGCAGGCTTGGATTGCCAGACTGATGGAGTCGGTGCCACATGTCACCTCGATGTCAGTGACTTCTGGTCGCCGTGCTTCTCCCATTGTATTACAGTCATTCCGTGACAGCTGACTACTTCTTCCTATGATGGTGGCAACGATTAAAATAATGTGAAAATTCATCTTGGCTCTATAGCAGTGGTCCGCTCCTGTATCTGGAATCTCTGGATACCTTGTTTAGTCAGCTCTGAAGGCAAACGCAGGTTGATGCTGGTGATGGGTGTTCAGGAGTCTTTTATAGTATGTCTCTTTCACTGCGATTGGCTCAAAACAAGGTCAAAGCACCCAGCTATATGTTAACAATTGCATTGTGTTTTAAGGAGAAAGGCGGCAGCGTGAATTTTACCCTTAGGGCAACAACCTGAAATCCGAAGCATGTTGTCTTCAGAAACTGTAACAAAATAAAGATATCTGTGACCTGGGTCACAGACAGGCTAAGGCCTAAATAACTTAACATAAAGTACAGTAACCCATATCTGCTGAATTCCTTTACATCCCATACAAATCCTCCGGATGGAGAACAGTAGGGATCATCTGTTGTGGACATTGACCCACTGACGTTGATTATCTAATGACTATGCTATAGTCATTCCATTCACTTTGGTGTTTTTCCATTTTCCCCATTCAACACTATTCCGAAGAGAATTGAGAGAAGAGAAACAAACTAAAACTAACTCCATATGGAAATTCAAATGTGTTCGGCATTAGGAAAATGGTTATGAAACTCCTTAAAATATATTACAGTACTGAGAGTTCAGTGCAGGAATCCAAATTCAGAATAAGGTATTATACAGTTTCTCCTCAATTACTTGGATGCAATTCTTGAAATTCTAACCTCAGTCTCTTAACCCGTTAAAACCGGGAACGATACGATATACGATACGATAATAATCTATTGTCAGTTTGCACTGAAATTTGTCTTGCGACCCAACAGCCATGTATGCAACATATAACAGTACACACATTTGACATGACACAAGAAAACAACAAAATACATACATAAAGACATGCAAAGACAAGAGCAATGTCCATCACTCAGCCTACCCCTGGCTTATAACTCCTGATTAAGCCTCAATGTCGTCTGATGGACAAAGGACCTCTTCAGTTTGACCTTATTGTATGTAGGAACACCGTATCTCCTTCCTGAAGGCAGCAACCTATATTCTCCATACAAAGCATGGCTAGTGTTTGAAGTGATATTCCTTGCCAACCTTATCATACTGTTATTATACGTAGATGTATAGAGCCTCTGAAGTGGTTGTCCAACAATCTTTGAACAAATGTTCACTTGCTGCAGCAGTTGTGATTTTAAAGCTACAGACAGACATCCATACCAGGTGGTACTACAGTACTGCAGAACACTCATAATAACAGAAGTGAAAAACAAAGCACCAAAAGATCTCAGACGGCGAAGGAAATAGACTCTTTGTTTTGTCTTCTTACCCACTGATTCAATCTGGTCTTTCCATGACAAAAGGTGGTCTATTACTACTCCTAGGTATGTATACGAACATACCTGGTTGATCTGTTCACTATGAATAGTAATGGGGGATCTGTGTATCTCTAGTGGAGCACCAAAAACAATCTCTTCTGTCTTTTTTGTGTTAATTATAAGAGCGTTGTTATCACTCCACTCCACCACCTTATTTACTCTGTGTTGGTGCAGTCCAGGATCACTGGAACTATCCAAAAGAGAAATCAAGACTGTATCATCAGAGTACTTTAGAATGTATTGGTCTGGTTTGTCAGTGCGACATTCAGACAGACATTCCTCAGTACGACAGCTGTCAGTATAAAGTGTGAAAAGTACAGCTGAGCTTACACAACCCTGGGGAGCACCAACATTAGTAGTTAATGCTGAGGAGAGGGTTTTGTTCACTTTCACCCTCTGTACATCTGTGTAACCACTTTATCCATATTTTATACTTTGGCTATTCAAAAATAGCAGATATACGTACAAGCTCATAGTGCTATGAGCTTGTGGATCGCTAATTTAGAAAAATCTTGACCATTTGTGCAAATATTTGAATATATATCTTTTTTGAAAGGGAACATTTGTAACTAAAATCTTTGCTTCTGGGGGGTCCATGGAACAAGATGGGGGTCTGAGGCCAAATACATTTGTTACTAATGTTTGTGTCCAGAATCACTGCGCCGCGGCAGCCTACTCACGCACAAAATATATGACACAAAAAATAGTACCATGTGACAGAGGGGTCGAAATTGAACGAAACCTGCTCTATATGGTAGAAAAAGGTCAAAAATACAAATGACGCTAGTTTTTTAAATTAATTTATTTTTAATGAGCGGCCCCCACCAAATCTACTAATCTACCGGAACTACTTCATATTTATCAGAAACGGACCACAGCTCTGACCACGGGACTTGGGCAATCAATTAATACCTTTGCAACCACTACATTAGTGGTAAGTATTTCCTACAGAAAATACTCAAAAAATCTGAACTAACCCTTTAATGGGTTAATGGACTTGAGCCCCTGCGCTGCCTGGACTTGAGCCCCTGCGCTGCCTGTTGCGGACCTAACTGAGTCAGCACCGCTCAACCCTGGCCAGGTTCTACACTGATTTATACCCCGCGGCCCCCTGGCTTCGTCGTGTCTCGCACGGAGCGCACGCACGCAGGCAGGCAGGCACATGTATAGGCTCACCTTGCCACGGGACTGGGCCGGCCGAGGGCATCACACGCAACGTCGACTCATCCGGTACCGACACATACACACAGGGAAATCCTGAGAGTAAAATTTAAGTCCCCTAGTGACCCTAATATGGGTCAATTTGAGAGTAGGGAGTACATTTTTTGTTTTTGTTTTCCAGTTCAGGTTCAAAAGCTACAGCAGCAGCGCTCAACCTGCGGCCCGGGGCCTATACAGTACCTTTGGGTTGTGTGGATATTGCCCAAACAATTGGCAAAACATCATGTCTTTAATGATAATACAACAAATAAATAAATGTAGAAACAATATCAGTAAATTCTTTACTTTGTGATACCAATAAACAGGAGCCTTAAAGTATGCTACATTAGTTACATTGATCCAAGGCCTGAACACAATCTATTGACTGATCATTAAAACTATCGCCTTCTAATCCAATCGCAATCGCCATCGGCAGAGCGGAACGCGGCAACTTTGTAAGCAAAGGCCAACGTACCCCCTTACATGACCTAATATAAGCGACGTGATTGGTAATAACCTGGAACACAGACGTGAAGGACTGTGGATTTGTCTCGCCCCCCAAAAAAATAGCCGATCACAAGATTGTAGATCAGCAATTTTTTGATGCTGGGGTTCAAGTGGTTAATGTGAACGCTGGTGTGAAGGTTCAGCTACTTGAGGAGTCATCATCCGATGCGGTCATTTCATTTCACTCACCCCCTCCAGCAGTAAAGACCGCTCACTCAAATCCTCTGTGTTAACTCTTTAAGACCGGGAAGCGGGAATCTGTGTCATCTTAAGATTTCTTTGGCTATTAAAAAAATAGCAGATATACAAGCTCAAGCTCTTTGAGCTTGTACATCTGCAATTTTTTTTTACAATAATAATAATCAGGCATGCAAACAGCCCCGAGGTGAAAAGGGTGACAACATGTTGTTGTTTTTTCGGGTCAGGTGTCACACTATTGCCCTATTTGGATTCAAAACGGCTATTGTAGCTGAAAAGCTACAAGTTCGCATATCTGAATAATGCAAAAACAGAATTATTTGTTTGCATTTGCTTTTTTTCTCCCCCATACATTTTTCATAATAAAAAAAGTGGGTATCGTATCGTATCGAAATCGTATCGAAGTTGTGAGCCAAATATCGTATCGTATCATTTGGTGAAATTAGTGTATCGGCACACCCCTAATGTATGGTTCTGTACAGAATTTAAAACAAATAGATTTGCAAAGATGTTTTACAAACAAGTGCTTGTGTGTGTTAAACCCTGACTAAATATAGTATGATAGACAAATGGCTGTATCTCAAAAACTACAAAGAGTTATATCAAATACAGCAATTAATTGGATTCAGAAATGAGTATGTCAAACTTAAGTTTGTGATATCTTTCACCCCTTTTTTGTGGTTATATATATTGTTTTTTAATTTTGACTAAAAAAAAATATATATAGTCATAAGTCCTTAATGTTATAGAGTTGTGTCAATCCAGACCCTTCAATTGAGTTGCCATGGTAAAAAACACATTGGCATTATCCAGACCAACACAAAGAGTGTACCATCATAACATAACATTTGCACTTTAAGATAAGTGAAATTAAAATTACAAATTAAAGGCAGACCTTTGGGCTGGGTTACAGCGTTTCAACAAAATCATTCAAATACACGAAGACAAATAGCTTAAGTTCAAGTTCAAGTTTTTTATTGTTGTCAAGGACACACAACAGCCAGTAAGCAACATTGCAGGCAGTGAAACTATTGTACATTTCCTGGGCAGTAACCTTACTGTACAGTAATTGCACACATCTTATTACTGATTAATAGTAATAATAATAGTAATTAAACAAGTATTACATACACTTCCAGTAATATAAAGTGCAAACTAAATGCCTTTATTTGCTAGGGTTTTCTTTTTCAAGCAAGATGATAAATTCAATAAATTAAACAGTAATACTTTGGAAGGTACATTGACTTCCCTTTCAAAACATTCCACAAACTTTCACATATTAAAACAGGGTTTATGAACCTTTTTTTATATTTTCCTTCCAACTAACTTTCCCCTCTTTTTTTTGTTCAAGTAAAAGCTTATGAAGTGCATACATGCATTTCAGCTTTTGCGCATTTCCAAATTTTGCTATTAAAAACACTGACATCTAGACCAACATCTATCTAAACATTTCAATCACATTCCTTCTTCATCTAAAATGTACAGTAAATAGTCCTACACGGTTTAGCCTATGATGACGGACAAACAAATATCTCCCCCAACAAACAACAGTGAGATGAACCAAGCCCACCAGAAAGGTTAGACAAGCTGGCGGATATGGTACACCTCAAAAGACAGTATTTAGCCTTAAGCCTGATGCCCCATTATCCCGCCTTCAGCTCAAGGAGGTTTGCTTTTAGTTCCTGAGCCTCTTGTAAAAGACGGCAGCGATGCACAGGGCAACAATGCACACGAAGGCTAAAACACCTACAGCAGCACCAAGCCCAGCTGACGAATTCTCATCATGTGATTTAGGCTGGCCGCCTTTGATGTAATTTTCTTGGGTGACGATCTCCGGGGAGGTGATGGTGGTGGACAAGTCGGCTGCCTTATCCTCCTCCGTGCTTCTTCTTCTTCTCCTGTTGTTGCATTGCATGAAGGTGCTGCAGGTGGCGACCTCGCACAGCCGGGTGATGCAGTGCAGGTAGTAGGTGGAGACGGTCTCGTTCTGCTGCTCCATGAAGCGGAATGCCGGGAAGGAGAAGCGGGCGCTCTGGCTCATGCCGTTCTGGATCATGTTGGTGAGCTGGTCAACCTCGCAGGGCACGAACAGGTTGAAGAAGCTGGAGTTGCTAGGAAGCGAGGAGATTGAGGCGTAGCACCGGTCCAGGAGCACGTTGTACTGGCCCGTCAAGTTTGTGGCCTTCACTTCCACGTAGATGTCGGTCCTCAGCTCGACTCCATTCTGTGGCATCACCAGGGGGCTTGTGTACTGTTCATCGCTGAACAGTTCAATGCGCAAGGTGCTGATGAAGCTGCCATTGTTGTCCTTCAATGCGATAGAGGAGGCTGACACATCGATCTGGGTGTTGTTGATCAGGTACTCTAAGGGGTAGGCGCAGGAGTAATAGTACTTCATCTCAGCATTGTAGGTGATTGTCCCTGTGGTGGGATCAGAGGATCGCACAATGCCACTGACGTTGACTGTCTGGATGTTCGAGAAGTCTGAGAACACTCCTGTGCCGGCAGCGCTGGTCGTCCTGAAGTGACTTCCACAGGCATGGGTATTGTTCAAGGGGAAGTTGAAACGCACCACGGGAGGAGTGACAGATGTATCCAGGGTTCCCCTGCAGACTGCCTCCGGATGATGGTTCACGATCATCAGTGACTCGTTGTAGCCGGTGTAGACGACGGGGCAGGCTTGGATTGCCAGACTGATGGAGTCGGTGCCACATGTCACCTCGATGTCAGTGACTTCTGGTCGCCGTGCTTCTCCCATTGTATTACAGTCATTCCGTGACAGCTGACTACTTCTTCCTATGATGGTGGCAACGATTAAAATAATGTGAAAATTCATCTTGGCTCGACAGCAGTGGTCCGCTCCTGTATCTGGAATCTCTGGATACCTTGTTTAGTCAGCTCTGAAGGCAAACGCAGGTTGATGCTGGTGATGGGTGTTCAGGAGTCTTTTATAGTAAGTCTCTTTCACTGCGATTGGCTCAAAACAAGGTCAAAGCACCCAGCTATATGTTAACAATTGCATTGTATTTTAAGGAGAAAGGCGGCAGCGTGAATTATACCCTTAGGGCAACAACCTGAAATCCGAAGCATGTTGTCTTCAGAAACTGTAACAAAATAAAGATATCTGTGACCTGGGTCACAGACAGGCTAAGGCCTAAATAACTTAACATAAAGTACAGTAACCCATATCTGCTGAATTCCTGAAGATCCCATACAAATCCTCCAGATGAAGAACATTCAGAAATGACCCAGTAGGGATCATCTGTTGTGGACATTGACCCACTGACGTTGATTATCTAATGACTATGCTATAGTCATTCCATTCACTTTGGTGTTTTTCCATTTTCCCCATTCAACACTATTCCGAAGAGAATTGAGAGAAGAGAAACAAACTAAAACTAACTCCATATGGAAATTCAAATGTGTTCGGCATTAGGAAAATGGCTATGAAACTCCTTAAAATATATTACAGTACAGAGAGTTCAGTGCAGGAATCCAAATTCAGAATAAGGTATTATACAGTTTCTCCTCAATTACTTGGATGCAATTCTTGAAATTCTAACCTCAGTTTCTTAACCCATTAAAACCGGGAACGCATCTGTGTAACCACTTTATCCATATTTTATACTTTGGCTATTCAAAAATAGCAGATATACGTACAAGCTCATAGTGCTATGAGCTTGTAGATCTGCTAATTTAGAAAAATCTTGACCATTTGTGCAAATATTTGAATAGATATCTTTTTTAAAAGGGAACGTTTGTAACTAAAATCTTTGCTTCTGGGGGGTCCCTGGAACAAAATATTTTGAGATGGGGGTCTGAGGCCAAATACATATAATTTTGGGTGGTCCTTGACATGAAAAAGTTTGAGACCCACTGATATTATAGCAACATTATCTTTTTTCAGAAAACTGTTAGGATTTAGAATACATTTGTAGAATCGCCCAGAAGCAAAGATTTGATTTACAAATGTTAGCTTTGCACACATTTTCACGATTTTTCAAAAATAGCACAAGCTCGATCTACGCGCTATGAGCTTGTCTATCTGCTATTTTAGCCAAATAAATCTTAAAATGGCACAGATGCGTTCCCGGTCTTAATGGGTTAATGGACTTGAGCCCCTGCGCTGCCTGGACTTGAGCCCCTGCGCTGCCTGTTGCGGACCTAACTGAGTCACCACCGCTCAACCCTGGCCAGGTTCTACACTGATTTATACCCCGCGGCCCCCTGGCTTCGTCGTGTCTCGCACGGAGCGCACACACGCAGGCAGGCAGGCAGGCAGGCACATATACAGTATAGGCTCACCTTGCCACGGGACTGGGCCGGCCGAGGGCATCACACGCAACGTCGACTCATCCGGTACCGACACATACACACAGGGAAATCCTGAGAGTAAAATTTAAGTCCCCTAGTGACCCTAATATGGGTCAATTTGAGAGTAGGGAGTACATTTTTTGTTTTTGTTTTCCAGTTCAGGTTCAAAAGCTACAGCAGCAGCGCTCAACCTGCGGCCCGGGGCCTATACAGTACCTTTGGGTTGTGTGGATATTGCCCAAACAATTGGCAAAACATCATGTCTTTAATGATAATACAACAAATAAATAAATGTAGAAACAATATCAGTATTAATAAAAGTTATTGGTATTACTTTGTGATACCAATAAACAGGAGCCTTAAAGTATGCTACATTAGTTACATTGATCCAAGGCCTGAACACAATCTATTGACTGATCATTAAAACTATCGCCTTCTAATCCAATCGCAGTCGCCATCGGCAGAGCGGAACGCGGCAACTTTGTAAGCTAAGGCCAACGTACCCCCTTACATGACCTAATATAAGCGACGTGATTGGTAAGAAACCTTAAACCTGGAACACAGACGTGAAGGACTGTGGATTTGTCTCGCCCCCAAAAAGATGGCCGATCACAAGATTGTAGATCAGCAATTTTTTGATGCTGGGTTTCAAGTGGTTAATGTGAACGCTGGTGTGAAGGTTCAGCTACTTGAGGAGTCATCATCCGATGCGGTCATTTCATTTCACTCTCCCCCTCCAGCAGTAAAGACCGCTCACTCAAATCCTCTGTGTTAACTCTTTAAAGACCGGGAACCGGGAATCTGTGTCATCTTAAGATTTCTTTGGCTATTAAAAAAATAGCAGATATACAAGCTCAAGCTCTTTGAGCTTGTACATCTGCAATTTTTTTTGACAAATGGTGGAAAATCTGTGAAAATCTCTGAATATATATCGTTTTTTAAAGCAAACATTTAAACTCAAATCTTTGCTTCTGGGGGGTCCCTGGAACAACATATTTTGAGATGGGGGTCCGCGGCCAAATACATATAATTTTGGGGGTCCTTGACATGAAAAAAGTTTGAGAACGACTGATATTATTGCAACATAAGTTTAAAAAAAAAAACTATAACAAATATATTCAAAGATTTGCCCCAAATTTTCCATGATTTTTCAAAAAGAAATCGCAGATCTACAAGCATGAGCTTGTATATCTGCTATTTTTGAATAGCCAAAGTGTAAAATAATGCTTTTTAGCTCAAAATCGAAAAATGACAGACGCTTCTCCCGGTCTGAATGGGTTAAAGCCAGACGAGCCAGTCAACCAGACAGGAACTGTGTTTTATATACTGTGTATAAATAGACATCTTTTATTCGCCCTTCCTCACAGTAGTGAGGCAGTTTGACTTTTATAACGCAGGGCTGTGCAAACTGTGGAAACACCTACACAGCTATTTATTACTGCACAGTTTACACAGGTGTGGTCTTATAGCGGTTAATGTAGAAAATAATTATGTATATATCGTCGCTGTCGGGTGGAAACCTTGTACGTTCAAAACCGTATCTTTTCAGGAAATGGAAAAAATTAAGAACCTGTGTTTATTACCAATGTAGTTATTATTTAGTCACAAGCTTGTGTTTTCGAGTGCCGTAAATCTACGTGTTATCAAATGTCAAAAATGTAAATAAAATAAATAAAATAAATAAAATAAATAAAATAAATAAAATAAATAAAATAAATAAAATAAATAAAATAAATAAAATAAATAAAATAAATAAAATAAATAAAATAAATAAAATAAATAAAATAAATAAAATAAATAAAATAAATAAAATAAATAAAATAAATAAAATAAATAAAATAAATAAAATAAATAAAATAAATAAAATGAATAAAATGAATAAAATGAATAAAATGAATAAAATGAATAAAATGAATAAAATAAATAAAATAAATAAAATGGAATGGACGGTTGTGACAAGGGCCCAAAAAACGTCACTTCTGTCCTCTCCGGATTTGGAGAAAAAGGTCCTTATTCTCCTTATATTTTTACATTGGTGATAACAAGCCATTTTCGACGGGCGCTCACTCTGCAATGGCGGATCGCGTTAGAAATATTATTGTTCCAGTCGTTAGACGGGAGCCCTCGACCATCGCGCACACACCCTTTGTTTACACCCGGGTCCTCGTGGAGGCTTTTACAGCTCTAAAAACGATCAGCGTAAACGGTAAGACACGCTGGCACTGGATGTACCCTGTTTTAAAAAAACTCTCTGACACTTGATGTGTTAATACTTTTCATTTGTTCAATATTTGTAACAACCCACAGACCGTCCGAACCACTTTAATTTTCACCTTAAATATTTGTTTCAAAAACTGTGAAAACAGCTGTGTACACGCCCACGCACCCATGTCATACCTTAAAAAGTTTAAATATGGAAATACAAGGTTTCTGCCCGACCGTGACAATATGGTATTATAGAGTTACCTCATGTTCAATACTCTGTGAACATATTGTTGCTGTCGGCCAGAAAACTTGTATCTCCGTAATTTCAATATAATTTTTGTTTTCTTCCATAAATGAATGCCCTTCTTCATAATACGTGAGTATAGCACAAAAGTAGTGAAAATAGCAGATGTACAAGCTCACGACGTGTCGCATCGCAATGCGTTGTGAGCTTGCAGATCGTCTATTTTCACTTTTTTTTATGATAATAAAAAATGAACGTTTTGGACAAGGTTTCCAAACGACAGCGACGATTATGATTTCTGTGTGATTCAAGGCTGGACTTTTCAAGTGTGAATTGCTTTTCACACAGAATCGATTTGTCTGTATATATATATATATATACCTCAATATTCTACCCACTGGCAACATCACAAGTGAAACATGATTTATCCCCCCCATAAGGTATTTCTACGTCCTAATGGATGACCGCTATTGATATCGTAACACAGACTCTTGACACCATGCGACAACGCGGAATAACAAGTATATAGAATAGTAAATCTGGGTGCTGATGGGAATGTGTGTCCTGGCTTTGATGCATTGGCTTATTGAACAGGGACACATCCCTGCCATGAAAACAGCTCAGTGAAGAGTGTTGCAGACGGGTATAAGTAAAGATAAGGATAAGGATAGGATAATTCCTTTTAACAGGACGTTCATGAAAGTCCTTGCGGGCTTGTTTCTAATGAGGGCCTGTGAGCAATTAGGGGTTAAGAGTCTTGCTCAGGGACAAATTTCATTTCATCGACACATATGCTGGCGTGGCCTGGAATCGTACCTGGGGCAACCAGGGCCTCTGGCTCCCTAGGCGGGCTCACTAACCACTCAGCTATGGCCGCCCCCTTTTATCTACTCAAGTGCTGTACTTAGGTATCAGTATCAGCTTAAATGTTATAATTGTAACTGCACATTTTCGTTATATTTTATTGATTTAATCACCTCCAATTTCACTCGTTTATCCTATATCTTGTATGAGTTCTCTCTCCTGAAAATTGATTTTTTTCCTGTTTACTAAAGAGCTGGAGAGATAAGGAGACCCCTGTTACTGAACACACACTCTATAGCAACAATTACCATGGCAAAATAGAATCCTTTTAATAACCTTTAATTAACACGTGTGTATGATCTTCTAATGGTGTGTAGGTTTATGTAGATGTAAGTATGTTCTTTTGTAGTACGTCGTTACTGTCGGGCAGAAACCTCGTATCTCCATATGTCCTACTTCATCATACAAGAGTGTCGCACTAAAGTAGTGACAATAGCAGACCTACAAGCTCACAACGCGACGCGTTGTGAGCTTGTAGGTCTGCTATTTTCACTACTTTAAAAAAAAAAAATAATAATAAAAATAGGAACGGTCTTGCACATACAAGGTTTCCACCGGACAGCAACGATTACGTATGCAGAGATGTACGTACCTGCAGGGCAGGCTCCGTCTGAGACCACCAGCACTTCAGACTGCTGCTTACAGGCGTCCCTACGCAGGAAACACTCATTCTGGTAGTTCTGATTGTTGGAGCCGCACACTGGAACATAGTCATTGTTACACTGCAGAGAGGAGAGGAGAGGAGAGGAGAGGAGAGGAGAGGAGAGGAGAGGAGAGGAGAGGAGAGGAGAGGAGAGGGAATAAAAGACAAAGCAAGGTTAAGGCCGTGTCAGAAACATGCTGTGACCATGTGTTATATATTTATAAAGGAGTTTAAGCTGTTTGTGTGCGTGTGTGTGTGTGTGTGTGTGTGTGTGTGTGTGTGTGTGTGTGTGTGTGTGTGTGTGTGTGTGTGTGTGAGTGTGAGTGTGTGTGTGTGAGTGTGTGTGTGTGTGTGTGTGTGTTTGTGTGTGGCCACAAAGCTGTGAGTGAACAGAGCACAGTCTCAAGGCTCAAGGCTTTCCCATACATCCTGTTTCCATTTGTTGTCGTTCTGCAATATAACAACAAACAAAACAAAACAAAAATAATCTTACATATAATTTGAGTAAACTCTGTCGGTCTGTCTGTCTTGGGTGGTGTCTTGGGAGATCAAACTGCGCATGCGTCGCGTCCAATCCAGCCGGCTCTGGGTGCGTTCGGATATTGCACACCGGAGCGCACTCGCCTATTAGTTTGTATTGGCCAGTGCGCTCAGTGCTGTATTTCCGAACGCACCCTCTGTGTGTGCGTGTGCCCCAAACTGCGCATGTGTCGTTGCCAGGTTTCGCGCGCGAAACAAGCAGCAAGGTCTATGAAAACAAGGCCAAACGAAACGAACCCTACAAGCAACAAGGTCTATGAAAAGAAGGCCAAACGCAGCGCTAGATCGTGCGCGAGCAACAAGCAACCAGCTTCATGAAAAAACACAAAGCCGCGCACTGCGCATGCGTGGACGCACTTTCTCTAACCAATTCACACCCACTTCACGCTTACAAAACCTGGACATGGCAACGTCGCTCATCGTTCTGTGATTGACAGCAAAAGTTGGCCAATCAGGTGGCGAGTTCGCAGCCTGAAAAAGACGAACGGCAGCCATTGTTGATGTGCGAGTCAGGGTACGAGTGCCTTGACTTCTTATTTTCGCTTACTAAACGCTCTCAAACTTCTTCTTTGACGCACGGAATTCACTTATAACATATCGTTTGGATAGAATTTAGTTGTTTCACTTCATATGTGTGGTCAATTAATCATGACAGAGCCTATTTAAAAAAAAATAATCAGAGAACCGGCAGGGGCGACCAGTCACACGCATGTATCCCAATAAGTCAACCTATTTTGGGGATGGCGATCTCAAAAGTCCCTTGCGTCATGGCTGTCCCCCGCGCCCCACCCCCACCACACACACACACACACACACACACACAGGGAGAGAGAGGGAGGGTGGGAGAGAGAGAATAGACGGACAGACACAGACAGAGAGACAGAGAGGGAGAGAGAGGGAGGGAGGGAAAGACAAAATAAGCGAGCCCTCGCTTATTTTTGCGCGGACGTAATTTGTTTGTCATTGTGGTGAATGTTTGCTGCTGATGTTTGTTGTGTGAAGCTTAATGTCAGAGTGTTTGTGTTGGAGCGCCTCAGTGCGGCTGCTGCGTTCATGTGCAACATCTTGCATGCGTGGCTGTGTTCACAGTTTTCCTTCGCCATGTCTGTAGGTCACGGCCTGGAGACCCCAGGGAAATTTCTTCATGAAAAAAAAAAACAGCCGATGGGGTCCGCGATGTTTCACGGGGGTCCGTGTTTTTTTTTTGCGGTTCTGGGCGGATTGGGTTCGTTTTTTTCGCGGTTCTGGGCGGATTGGGTCCGTTTAAAAAATATATAATATATTTTTTCGGTGGGTAGGGGCCCTGCGTGGGGCCTGCGTAGTGTGCGTGTAGGGAGAAGCGGCCCTGTGTGTGTGTGTGTGTTTGTTTGTGCGCGCTCGCAACGGCTCGCACGCGCGTGTGTGTGTTGGCAACGGCCGACGGGGAACGGCTCCGCCTGTTAGATCTTTATATGCGCGGGTGTTTGTGGGTGTTCTGTTCCTCCACGACGGGATGTGCGTGTACACACTACACCATTGGTTCTCAAAGTGGGGTCCGGGGACCCCCAGGGGTCCTTGAGGGAGTTCCAGGGGGTCCCCAGCTAAATGATAGATTAGGCACCAAATGGACCCTTATGGGTCTGTAACTCTGACAGTGTACAAATGGAACCAAATGGACTCTAACGGGTCCATTTGGTTCCATTTGTACACTCTCACAGTTAAATTAACATACATTTTACCATATAAACTGGGGTCCAAGGGATAGAAATGCCATTAAATGGGGGTCCGTAGCCCTAATGCATGTCAAACTGGGGGACCTTGAAATTAAAATGGTTGAGATTCACTGCTACAGCCGTAAACAAATCTTCTCTTATGGGGGTCCCTCGCATATCTTTTCAAATGGGGGTCCGCGGGCTAACAAGTGTCAATTTGGGGGTCCTTGCCATGAAAAAGTTTGAGAACCACTGCACTACACAGTACAAACTCACTTTCGATCCCTGATAAACTGTCTGTTCTCACCGCATAACCCAAACTGCACACTTTGGGTGCTCATATCCCCCTACGGGTATGGTCTAGTAATAATAATAAGGGTAATAATAATAATACAAATAATACATAAATACCAAGACTTTGGCAGATGCACATTTCAGACTGTGCTTCTAAAATGCAACATTGTAATTGCATTTTGTGTATTGTATTCTTTTGTAATTGTAATCCTTTGCTGTGTAGAGGGATGCTATAAATGGAGGTGATGACACTGAACTGGAGCAGTGCCAGGTGCATGCTGGGATGTCACTGGATGTGAGCCCTTGACAAGGACAATACATTTGTAGATCATTTTGTGATGATTTGCGGATCAATAGTCATACGCTGCATGGAGTCACCGGAGGTTTGGAATAATGCAGCAGGAGAACACAGACAATCATTTCTCAAGACTGTGCGTGTGCGTTATATACATCAGTGGTTCTCAAACCTTTGAGAACCACTGCGTTACAAAGCCTGTGTGTTGGTGGTATGAGATACATGCTATAATCAAGGGCTAGATTCTGGATCTCTTGATTCCCCCATTCTGTCCTGAGGTCCATATTGTACTGTGATTTGACCACTTAACCCATTTTAAACTATAATTATATTCATATAATTTGGTCCTCACTAATGCTCATAATAAAGATGGCAGTATCTTTGTTCTGTCTACTCAGTCTGTGTCTCAGAGGAGGGGGGCTGTGGACAGTTAAGGAACCTGCCTACCAGTGACGTCATCAGTAGGCAGGTCTGTTCATTTCAAACAAGATTTCAAACGTTTTATTTTGCAAGAATGCAAGAACAACGGCTTGTATTTCAGCGTGCTAACTTTCCAGTGAGAGAAAGGCTATGGTTTCTATTAGCTTGGAATCCCCATCGATGATGTCATTGATAGGCAGGTGTCTGAACTGTCCACGGCAAGACGCCGAGTGAGTTGACAGAAATGCTGTCATCTTACAATGAGCATTAGTGAGGACCAAGTATATGAAAATAAAAGGCTGAAAATGGGTAAATTACTCCTTTAATGATGTACAGTGCAGTACATTTTGACAGTAATCATTCCTATAGAGTGTTTGTTCAGTAAGAGGGGTCTCCCTACTGTCTCTCCAGCTCTTTAACCCATTAAAGACCTGGAACGCATCTGTGTCACTTTAAGATTTCTTTGGCTATTCAAAAATAGCAGATCTACAAGCTCATAGCGTGGCACCGAGTGCCGCGCTATGAGCTTGTAGATCTGCTATTTTTGAAAAATCTTTTTAAAAAAAAAGTTATATTTTTTTTTCCAAAAACTGTTAGGATTTAAAAAAAAATAAGAAGAATTGCCTCAGGTCTTAATGGGTTAATAAAGGAAAATACATTTTCAGGTCGGGATACCACTTGCATCCAATCAGGGGAGTGAAAACCTGTAGGTACAGGAAGTAAGTGAAATTGGAAGTGAGGACACAAACGATGTGAGCAGACAAACATTAGAACTGGAACACAATAACAATGAAGCTGATAAATGATCTCCTGATTGGATCAAATAGGTATCCCCACCACCTGTAAATGTGTTTTCTGTTTATTAAAGAGCTGGAGAGACAGAGAGACCCCTGTTACTGAACACACAGAAACAAACTCAATAGCAATGATTACTATCGGGGGGAAAAAGAGCTACAGGTATTCAACTTTAACTTTAACAAATAACCACCTTTAACTTTAACCCCCAAAGTGTACAAATGGGGTCCATTTGGTTACATTTGCACACTTTCAGGGTTACAAATGGGTCAAGACTGAGGATTTTACGGTGTGGGGTCAAACCCTGTGAAGTCATTTCATCTTCCTCTACCAATCCTTTGTGTCATTCTCCACCGTGCGACAGAACAAATGTCATATGAATAATATCAAACAACAACAGCCAAATCCCAACAACTCAATTTCCGAGAGAAAATGGCCTCGAGCGTTCCATTCGCTTCCATCCTTTCTTGTTTTAAATTAATGAAAAGATTTCATTGTGTTTGTTCAAATGAGTTGACCTCAGTGTTGTGCTGCGAGACACCATTCGCAGATTATTATTATTATTATAGACAGTAATATAAAAAACAAATACAATTCATATCAAGGTTTGAATTGCAAAGCAGAGCAACGGTTATACAACTTTCTCAGCCTTGGATTTCATTTAGCTATTTTTCTTTGTGAATAACTGACTAACTAACTGAGGATTCTTTGTGTTAGAAATGTAACAAATAAGATCCATATTGTCAACAAAGATCAATTCACGTATGTTTTGACCAATCTGGGAACCCATCGGCAAAAAAGAAATAATACAAAATAAATAAATTTCAGCTGCTGAGCTGAATTTGTCTTGAGAGATTAGTTTTGACAAACAAAACCTTGTCTTTGTGCAGGAAACGTGCAAAAGCTCGATTCAACCTTGAATGTGGCAACCGAAATAAGGTTTTTGATTAGTCTGTAAAGACAAATTGCCATTTGCTCATACTGTAGCTCATATTTTTTGATTTCACAAAGTGCTAAAAAGCAAGTGCACATAAAACATAAAATATGTCTCTCAACATAAAATCGTGAGAAACAAAGGAACTTGGGATCAGAGCCAACATGAAGGTAACCCAATTTGGAAGTGTTGATGAAAGCAGATCTGCGTTAGATACAGTGCAAATTTTACGTTTGCACCTGTATTTTGCTGCTCATTTTGTGAAATCAACCCAGTACAAGATGATTAAACTAATATTCTATTTTTGACCCTCCAAAAAATAGCAACAGAGAGAAGACAAAGACATCTGTTTTCATGCGTTCTGGAGAAAGTGTGTTGCCGAAACAGAGACGGGTCCACAACAAAGTTAATTTTCTCCTGATGTTTCTGTCTGAGAAATGCCATTTTAGTGTCAGAATGTTTGAAAGACGCGTGGCTTTGTGAGGAATGGGTCCAATATTTACTTGGGTGACTATGGGGTGAAAGAATCTGTCATGGTCTGTGTTTACATTTACTTCTCCATTGAAATAAATAGACTCAGCACAGTCGCTGGTCTCTTGGTTCACCGGAGTCCCATAGAACTCTATACCAGTGTCTATTCTGTTTTCTGTTATTGTGGGGAAAGCTTTCACTGAAAATAGCCGATCGACAAGCTCACGACGCGTCGCCGGGTTCAGTCTACTGAACGTGACTCACTGCACACTTGATATTACTGCCAACGGTTTGACAAAGAATACTGTGGTTTTGTTTACTTTAGAGGCAGCCGTTTGATTGCATTCATACGAGCACAAGCATATACTGCGCAACACGTCAAACCAATGAATCACAGCGTGGTTATGTCTTTGTCAAAGTTATGTCATCTCTGCGTTTCAATGCGTGTTAAAGCTGAAAGGAGAACCCCGGAGAGGAGATTAAAAACTGAAATTCAAATGTCCATGATTCATAAACCGCGGAATGATGTTTGGCCAACATTGACTAAATTATTCAAGTACGTTCTTTTTTATGTTTGGATGGCTTGGGAGGAAAATGTAAACAAAATGTGAAAATCTGGCATTTCTTCTCAGGCTGTCGGCTACTGAGGAGAGACAGGCGGCAGAGAGAGCAGTTATGCACCATAATTATACAGTAGCAGATGCATAGTATAGCATATCTGTACTTCTGTATATCTAACTGAGCCAACTCCCTGCACGGTTTATACTTTTTGTAAAATATTTGCATTTACAGTTTCAATTTTGAACGGGGAGCTGGTTTCATAAAACGTCTACTTACTGTTACAGTACACTCATTAGACTGAAAGCTTTGTGTGAATACATTTAAATATGTTTTGGCCTTTCAATATAATAGTAAAGCCATACAATATTTAAAACTTGGTCAAAACTCCTAGCTTTAGATATCTTCTCTGTCGGGTAGAAACCTCATATGTCCAAAACTGTTACTTTTCACGATTCAAATTTGAAAATAGCAAAAGTAGCAGATCTACATGCTCAAAACGCATCGCTTCGCGCCGCGTTTCGAGCTTACAGATCTGCGTGTGACGCTGTTGTATGATCAAGTAGGGCGTTCATTTACGAAAAAACACAACAAGGTTTCTACTCGACAGCAACGATATAAAGTTCTGTATTCTGTCAGTAATCAGTGTGAAACTGTTAGGGGTCAAGTGTCTTGCTCAAGGGCACTGCTTTGATTGTGCGAGAGCCCTTGAGAGCGTTCCCCATTCAAAGCCCTCCCTCACACAGGTTCTTTGTCTCTTACATGTGGTGAGAGTACTCCTTTTCATTACTTATGTAACTTGCCTCTTCTACCCCAGATTTGAACACGGTTTCCTGCGCAAGAGCTGTTTTTTCTTTTTTTTTTTACCATTGAGCTAATAGAGCCTGCCTGCTTGCTCAGGGGATACGTTCAATCTTCACCATCAGGTACAAATTCATGTCAGATCCTGTGTCTAGGTGAGACGTGACCTTTGACACGATCTAAATGTCTCAATAGAAGAGCAGGGAGACCAAATACAACCACCCCAATTGTATAAGTTATATTGTATTAACCCATTTAGGGCGGGAACCCCTATTTGTGACTATACCTTTCAAGACGGGAACCCCTTTTGGGGTTCTTGTTGCTATGTACAGTATATAAGCAACATAATCTTTTTGTAATTTTTGAATAAATATTTGTTTTTCAGAAAACTTAGGTCAGGGTTTAGAAGGCATTTTTAGAATCGGCCTCAGGTCTAAATGGGTTAACATACTCTATACAGATTGGACAACATTACATTTGATTCATTATTAAAAAGTTACATCATGCCGCTTTAACACATTGCGTGCCAATCGCGTAGATCTACGCGAACCTAAATAATTGCGCAGCGTGCCAGTCACGTAGATCTACGCGAAGTGGTCTTTTTTTTTTTAAATTCTCGCAGGTTCACATTTTATTGTAGGCCTCGTTCGCCACGACACATTTCATTGTAGCACCACCGGAAACGGAAATATCCGTATCCGGAGATTTTCGTTCCCATCCGCCTCCACTCTAAAGCGGAGACTAAATCTCAATTTTCTCGGTTGTTGTTTTTCTCCTCGCTGATCGCTGTTTAACATAAACTGCTGTAGCTTCAAAATGGACGATCGCCGATCGAAACGGTCTGCTCTGGGCGTCTCACACAGCTACCCTGTGTGTCTACAAACAGTTGAACGCGCGATTTTAAGGAATTTAGCGAGGTCTGTGGCGACGTGGAAAAAACAAAAAAACAACAATAAATCGCTGGCACTGGTGAGTACATTATGATATTAAACTCTGGCGTGGAATGTGTTGTTAAGTAAGAGTAGCAATTATACCACCATATAGAAATACTCTTTTACAAGTACAATTCCAAATGTTAAGTACAAAAGTATTGGCATCCAAATATAATTACAGTACCAAAGTACCAAAAGAGTACCAACATTTGTCATAGACAAAGTAAAAAAATAGGGCTTAATTGGTTAAAGCATGTTTTATAATAATACTCTAAATCTACAAAGTGTTCTACAAATAATTGCAGTGGAGAAAAAAAGTCCAATATTTGCCTCAGGAGGCATGTACAGGAGTAGAAGTTTCAAGTATTTAAATATGGACATATTTCCAAAAGAAAAATACCTGAAGGTACTGGTACTTAAGTACAGTAGCCTATTTGAGTAAATGTGCTTTCCAATGTTACTTTCCACCACAGGTGTATTACAGCGATGTGAGGTTTTTTGACAGCAGCTGCACAGTAAGTGATGTACAGTATGTGTTGTCTTCCACGGAGTACAGGAGAAGTATCTGTTAAAAAGTGCTGCACTGGGAAGGCCGTTCATGAATGATTAAAGTGAACAGGATTGAGTCATGTCTTCTTGCTTTATGCCGCTGGCCAACGGAACAGCCCACAAGCGGTGCTGTTTCCAGCAGGGCTCTATAAGCCAAGGGTTTACAGAGGGGGGGGGGGGGCGTGAGGCCTCGTCTGTTTGAAGGTAGGCCAACGTTTTTATTTTAGTTTAAGAGAGGGAGATGCAGGCATTAAAACCATGCACCGCTTCCAATCCGTGGCTGTACACCAAACTTTTCAGGCTGCGACCCCCCAAAATAATATTTGAAAAGGGGACCACCACACCCTGACAAGCACTTGGTATTACATTTAGTTTGACTCGGTTCCACAGATACATATTGTGAAAATAGCCGATCTACAAGCTCACAACGCCTCGCACTGCGAGGCGTTGTGAGCTTGTAGATTGGCTATTTTCACAGTGTTTGCCTCTTTCTTACCTAATATTTGACAATTTGGCCAATTTCATATTAGATACACTGTATGCACTTATACTGTTACTGCTAATCATCTGGGGACGTCCCAAAATTATTTGGGGACCCCCCTGAGGGTCCCAACCCCCAGTTTGGTAACCACTGCTGTACACAATGCTTCAGTGCCTCGAGACCGATGGAGCGAGCCGTGGCTGTTGCCGGGCAGGAAATGGAAATGGAACTCACAAGAGTTCGGTGGCGGTATTGGCATTTGACTTTTCACACAGGCCAGCAGAAAAAAAAATCTGACGTTGGTCAGATAATCTTGAAGTATATATACCCTATACAGATCCACAATTGTGTGTTTTCGTTCCATTTGTAGACTCTCAGAGTTCCGGCCCCTTAAAGGTCCGTTTGGTTCCATTTTTGCTACATTCTGAGTTAAATGCACATTCAGGATTTTCGACAGTGTTGGAAGCCAGAGAGAAAAGGGGTCTGCATGCGATAATGAGGTGATATGGCTCCGGATCCAAAGGCAAAGAGACACAGAACTGGCTTTTAAGGACAAGGAGAGCGCGGGTGCGAGGGGCAGAGAGGAGAAGAGAAATTGGGATGAGGGGTTGAGAGGTCAGCAAAAAAGAAAAAGACACGAGCAAGACGAGGCGAGGGGGAGAGGGGGGGGGGGGTAGTGGAGGGTTATGGAAGCGGCGAAAGAGGAGCAGACCTCCAGAGAAAGTTCTCAACGCCACGATAAACACGGAGCGGCGTGGGCGATAAGGAAGCAGAGCCCACGAGGCCTGAGAACAAAAACAGGAAAGAGTAAGAAGGGGCTTTGTGAAAAAGAAGAAGAAAAAATAAAAAGTATCGAGCATCATGAAAGGAGGAAAAAACAAGGAAAGAAAAAAGTAGAAAACGAGGACAGAGAGAGAGAGAGGGAGAGAGAGAGATAGAGAGAAAATCCCCTTAACCCATTCAATCCGGGAACGCATGCCGTGTCCTTTTAGATTTTTAGCTTTAACCATTATTTTTGTACTTTGGGCTATTCAAAAATTGCAGATCTACAAGCTCGTAGCGTGGCAATCTGCTTCTTGTGCAAATCTTGGAATACATATATTTTTTTAAACAACATTTTTGACTCAAATCTTTGCTTCTGGGGGGTCCCTGGAACAACATATTTTGATGGGTATCAGCGGCCAAGAACATATCATTTGGGGGCGTCCTTGACAAGAAAAAGTTTGAGCACCATGATATAGCAACAATAACTATTGTTGCTATATCATGGTGTTTTGTTTTGTATGTTTTCAGAAAACTGTTAGGATTTAGAGGATGTAGAGGACAGAATGTTCGCTTTAAAACATATGTATTCAAAGATTTTCACAAAATGTTCACGTTTAAAAAAAAATAGCAGATCTACAAGCTCAAAGCGCGGCACTCGGTGCCGCGCTTTGAGCTTGTATATCTGCTATTTTTGAATAGCCCAAAGACATCTTAAAAATGACACGCGTGCTGCGTTCCCGGTCTCGACGGGTTAAAAGGAGGGCGCGCGAGAGAAGAAAAGATGGTGAGCGCCACAAAGGGAGTAGAGATGGCTTACCGCGGGGCCCGTGCAAATTCAGCATCATCTCCCCATCCCTCTGCATCCACTGTGAGAGCCGCTGGGTTTTGTTGGTAACCCAGGGATGCTGCCTTCCTTGATGCCAGGCGTGATGCAACCGTAGGGAAAGCTGCCCGGTACTACCCCCCCCCCCCCCCCCAGCTGTGGCTTTCAACAGTGTCTTATTCTCAGTGATACAACCCACCCACCACCCACCCATCACTCTCTCTTCATCTTCTTATACCCTTGAGGGGGAGGAGACGCGAGGGGGTGGAAAGTGCATTAAAAGTACATTCAGTACTGCACTTAAAGTAATACTAGGTAACTTAACACATTGAGTGCCAATCGCGTCGATCTACGCGAACCTACTTAATTGCGCAGCGTGCCAGTCGCGTAGATTTACGCGAAGTGGTCTTTTTTTATTTGTTTTACTCACAGGTTCACATTTCATTGTAGGCCTCGTTCGGTACGACACATTTCATTGTAGTACCACCGGAAACGGAATTATCCGGGATCCGGAAATTCCGGATCCCATCCACCTCCACTCTAAACCGGAAACTAAATCTCAATTTTCTCGGTTGTTGTTTTTCTCATCGCTGATCGCTGTTTAGATGAAACCGCTGTAGCTTCAAGATGGCGGATCGCAGATCGAAACGGTTTTCGCTGGGCTTTTCACACAGATCCCCTGTGTGTTTACAAACAGTTGAACGCGCGATTTTAGCGGATTTAGCAATGTCTGTGGCGACGTGAAAAAAACTAAAAGACAACAATAAATCGCTGGCACTGGTGAGTACATTATGATATTAAACTCTGGCATGGAATGTGTAAAAAAAAAAAAAAAACTAAAGTTACATTTTATATCTTTTGTGAGTGGCAAATGTTTCACAACACCCATTCCATGAATTTCACCCCCGGAAGCCTTTTATAAACATATTTTCTATTGAAAGTGGACAGGGGCAACATTCCCGCCAAAATGACGCCATACGGGGGCCCTGTCACACCCCAGGTTTGGAGCTTGGTCCTGGGGACCACAAGGACTATATAAAATCTCTTCAACAGAAATAGCCGATCGACAAGCTCACTGCTTGTAGCTTGTTGATCAGCTATTTTTGGTGAAATGTTCCCCACATAATAGGCATTCTGGGATTCAATTAGTTAAAATATTTTTTTTTCCATCCACAGCTCACAGGTTGCTATTAACAATAGCAGATCTCATCTACAAGCGCACAATGCGACACAAAGCGTCACGTTGCGAGCTTGTAGATCATCTATTTTCAAATAGCTTAAGTATATACACTGAAGTGGTTAATGCATGTTTTGTATAATTATAATCTACAAAGTAACTAGTAAGTTTTCAAATAATTGTAGTGGAGTAAAAAGTACAATATTTGCCTCTGAGATGTAGTGGACTTGAAGTAAAAGTATTGAAATTGGAAATACTCCAGTAAAGTAAAAATACCTCTTGAGTAAATGTACTTTTCACCGCTGTGGATAACGACAGAAAATTATCTCCAAAAAACTGTCAACCTTTCACACCAAAAGCCTACAGAAAACAGAGAATACTCTGGCCCAAAACCACATAGCCAACCAACAGCTTGTCAGCCTGTGACTGTAAACATGAAAACATGGCTACCATCCTTATGGGAAGGCAGTGGTAATGGATTGGGCATCATGTCATCCAAAGAGAGCAGGACAACATCACCCCAACTGGTGCTTTTGTAATGATGTCATGCAAGTCTACAAAGTGACTTGTAGCTCGTTTTCTCAAACGACATATCATCTGTGCTGTTATAGCACACATGGCCTGGCTGAAATAAGGCTAAACATGGACTTCTCATAGTTGTGGTAACGATTCAAATGACCATGCAGGTTGTCAGACACAGCCAGGAGAACCATCAAACGTGACGTCGATGAGTGGCGCTCCTCTCCAAAAGTTGAACTACAGTACCTATATCTTCAGGGCGCTACGCAAAAAAATAAAAAAATAAAGTTGGATTGGATGTCAGAAAGGAGCTGGCAGATGAAAACAAAAAAAGAAAAACTTTCTGAGGATAGAGCCCCTTATTCAACCAAAACAGAAGCGTTGAGCTTCTGAAAAGCAGCCTGAATGGAAATGGAAAAGAACAAAAGATACCGTATACTGTATGTCCATGAAGTAGGCTAGTCAAAAGGACAAAGGAGCGTACATCAAACAACGTGTAAGAAGAAGGAATTATCAGACAGGTGGAGGAATGAGTGAGAGAGTGTGTGTGTGTGTGTGTGTGTGTGTGTGTGTGTGTGTGTGTGTGTGTGTGTGTGTGTGTGTGTGTGTGTGTGTGTGTGTGTGTGTGTGTGTGTGTGTGTGTGTGTGTGTGTGTGTGTGTGTGCGTGCGTGCGTGTGTGTGTGTGCGCATGCGTGCGTGTGCGTGCGTGCGTCTGTGACAATGTGTAATGTGTATCTGACAGAAGGTGAGAGGATTTGATCCCGGGCCGATTCTCTGCAGACAGGGGTGGGGTGGGACTGGCGGTGGGGGGTGGGGACTGGCGTGGTGGGGTGTGTGTTTGGGTGGTTGGGGGGGGGGGTGCTATCAGGACTGCCGTCCAAGTTCCATATGGCGCGGCCTTCTGCTCTGTCACTTCGATGGCCATGCCTTTACACAAACTCCCAGAGGTGGTGGTGGTGGTGGTGGTGGGGGGGGGGGGGGGGGGGGGTAGGGGGATGAAAACCTGGATGTTCTCGAAACGACCGACCGCAGCGCCGACGATGGGAGTGCACCCCACCTGAGGACAATGCTGGCCGACGTAAACACTAAAATCCGAAGTGCTAATTTACAGTAACTCTTTGAGAGTGTACAAATGTGGCCTTTTGGGGTTCTACTTGTCACAGGCCTTTTGCTTAACAGAGTATTACTATATTGTTGTATTGCTTGCTACTTTTACTTTAAAGCACTTAAACCCCACCATCCATATTGTGGGGAAAGCTTTCGCAGAAAATAGCAGATCGATAAGCTCACAATGCGTCGTGCCACGACGCGTTGTGAGCTTATCGATCTGCTATTTTCTGCGAAAATGTGTGTGTGTGTGTGGGGTGGGGGGCAACTTTACTGCTCACCACCTACAAGGCAATCCACAATCTGGCTCCCCACTAGTACTACCCCTATTCCATCACCATGTCTCGTCCCCCCCCCCCCCCCCCCCTCTGGAATGCACTGCCCCAACCATATCAGAGATGCCCTCTCCCTTCCTTCAAAACCGCCCTCAATACCCACCTGTTCGAATGTGTCATCATACTGAAGTAAAATAGCAGATCTACAAGCTCACAACAAGTCGCATATTCGCAACACATTGTGAGCTTGTGGATCATATATTTTAGCTATATTTGAAAGAAAAAAACAGTTGTTACATGTGTCTGTGTTTTTTTTATAAATATTGAACGAGTATGAGCAAGAGCTTGTGACTAAATAAAACTACACCGGATCCATTGGAACACAGGTAATGTTTTTCACAGGTTATCATTTCCTGAAAAGTAACAGTTTTGCACGTATACAGTACAAGGTTTCCACCCGACAGAGACGTCTTGTTTTGTCTTTTAGGGGTTATGTTTTCTTCCTGGTGACAGGGAATAATAATTTCCCTGCAGCCGCCTGCAGGGGGTGCTGTGGCTCTGCCTGAGCCCTTTCCTCCTGTGTGCATTCCAACAGGCCAGGAGCTCTGCGGGCCCCCAGCCACAACCTGATGTCTGTCTACCACACACACACACACACGCACGCGCACGCACACGCACAAACACACACACACACACACTGAAAATAGCAGATCTACAAGCTCACAACGCACTGCACTGTGATGAATTGTGATCTTGTAGATCTGCTATTTTTTGGTATAAATCCCCTAACCCCTAAACCTAAGTCTACAACCTGGATCTTTTCCTAATTGTAAGACTAACTCAACGCACGCACGCACGCACGCACGCACGCACGCACGCACGCACGCACGCACGCACGCACGCACGCACGCACGCACGCACGCACGCACGCACACACGCACGCACGCAGGCACGCACGCACGCACGCACGCACGCACTCACGCACGCACGCACGCACCAGGCAGCACTTTGTACAAAGACGCATCCCCGCCTTTACCGGGTCACAGCACACACACACACACACACACACACACACACACACACACACACACACACACGCACACACACACACACACACACAACATTCCGACAAAAAAAGAGAAAAAGAAAACAAGGAGCCGCCATCATCATTCACTGGGCTCCCGTTGAGCCAGCAGGCCGCCGCCGTCGTGACGCTATACGCTCGCCGGGCCGGGCCGAAATACACTGCTGCCTTATGACAGGACTGGAACACAGACAGGTGGAGGGGGGGGGGGAGAGAGAGAGAGAGGGAGAGAGAGAGGAGAAAAGATAGCTAGAAGAGGAGGGCGGTAAGGAGAGAGCAGATGGGAGGGGAGAGGAAAGGGGAGACGCACAGAGCGAGAGACAGAGAGAGAGAGAGAGAGAGAGAGAGAGAGAGAGAGAGAGAGAGAGAGAGAGAGAGAGAGAGAGCAGACGAGGAATGAAGAGAAGAGGGGAAGGCAGGCAGGTGTTGGAGGGAGACAGGAGGGGTGGAGGAGGTATAGAGGGGGGAGGCGGGCGGGGGAGGGAGGGGAGGGTGGGAGGGAGGACAGGGAGGTAGAGGGATCGAGAGCATGGGGTGGAGGAGGGGTAGGTGTGAGGGAGAGAACAGATCACATGAGAAGGAGAGGAGAGGAGAGGAGAGGAGAGGAGAGGAGAGGAGAGGAGAGGGCAGGAGCGTCGGCAGAGGAAAGGAGATGAGAAAGTCAAACGTGAAAAGAGCAGGGGAACAGCGAGCTAACACCACCGAGAGAGAGAGAGAGAGAGAGAGAGAGAGAGAGAGAGAGAGAGAGAGAGAGAGAGAGAGAGAGCGAGAGCGAGGGCTGAGTAAAGCCTCGCCGAGAATAACCACTTTCCCGTGGAGTGTCGCTAACCGTACGGCAAAGTATAAATGAGCTGTGAGGGGAGCAGACAAAGGACGGGATATCGCTACAAAGTGGAAGGAAGGCGGGTGGGCGCGCACACCGGGCGCCCGTCCACCAAGCGGAGACTATAGCAGCGTTCCAATTATGAGCATGGGGCTACAGCACAGAGCTCCCCGAAAACACCACGCCACGTCAGCGCCAATATAAACCCCTCTGTATAAAACCTTCTGACAAACAGCTACCTATCCTATCCCTGCAACAATTTGCATCCGTCTGCACTCGCATCTCGTCATTACGAAAAGCAACCGCCGGCCGGACTGGTCAGTCGGTCGGTCAGTCGGTCGGTCGGCGAGATCACTGCAAATCTCACCGACACAGGCGAGCCTGCCGAGAGGCGGCTTGCGGAGACAGGCAATTTAAATCAGACAAGCGCTGTGTGATGGGAGAAGCCGGCTATAGCGGGGGAGACGCATGATGACAGGAGGACACGGCAGGATGTGTCTGGGTGATTTGATGTGGCTTCATATTAAGGGAAGCGGTGGAACTGGTGACATGGCATGAGAGAGAAAGAGGGCTAACAGTATAGTATAGTTTTCACACTGTTGGGAAAGAGATCTCCATTGGCAGCTATCTTTAGCTCGGTGTAAAGGCTCAATCTCTTTCTTTCCTCAGGCACTCTTCCTGCAGCAGAGCACTGGTGGAAGAAGTACCGTACTCAGTTTTCTTTTTTCTTTTTTTTTTACTTAAAGCAGCAGAATGTAACTTTTGTTACAAATACATAACATATTATGTCCCATAAAATCATAACGTAAAATTTTAAGCAATAACAAACATCTTTCCATAAATATTTAGAATCATGGAGGGGGTCCCTGCTAGGGGCTTTACTGTATTACTGTACTATGTATAGGTGAGACAATGAGTTTCAGACAGGTAGAAATGTCAAACGCACAAGAGAAGATCCCCGACTGTTTGACCAGGGGTAAGAGGTTTGTGTGTCATTGTAACAAGTGTCTTGTGTCGGGTGCAAGACACAGGTCCATTAGGTTACATTTGTACACTCACATAGGGTGCGTTCGGAAATGCGCACCGGGAGCACACTCACATATTAGTTTGTATTGGCCAGTGCGCTCAGTGCTATATGTCCGAATGCACCCATAGTTAAATTAAAGGAGATGTACAGTACAAGGGGTGTTTATTGTTGTTAGAAGCATAAAGCATTGAAAAATGGAAATACTCCAATAAAGCAAAAGTACCTCAAAATAGGCTATACACACAGCAGCCATATTGGAAAGATATTGGGCCTCTTCCTTACTTCTTGTAATCATTGATTCTAATGAAGGACCCCCATAACTCTGAGAGTGGACACCATTAGGTTCTATTTGTCCACTCTCAGAGTTACACACCGTTTGCAACCTCCTCAAGGAACCACACAGAGTGTTTCCAGTGAGCCAACATGCACAACAGCAGCACCCTGACTCGACCTGAGTGGAACACGACCCTAATTAGCATCATTGGTAACACCTGTGAAGGAAGTAAGGAAGACACGCCCCAATTTCTTTCCAATATGGCTGCTGTGCATAGAGCCTATTGCACTCAAGCTAAAGTACTCGAGGCCAGGGTAAATGTACTTAGTTCCATTCCACCACTGCAGCAGAGGGTATATAGCAGGCCGGAATCTAATCCCCAGCAGCCCAGCATTTAGAGTTAGCTTTCAGAGTGAGGTAGCCCACTGTTTGAAATAGCTGCCGTCTACGTTTACAGTAATTGCTGGCCTGAAAGCCAAACTTGCAACGGGATATTTTTATTATTATAGCTGTTGGCTATTTTAAGAATCCCCTGCATTATGAACATATCAACCCGTTTAAGGGGGATGCAGTACTTTAATGTCAGTGCTTCTCAACCAGCGGTCCACAGACCACTAGTGGTCACATGGCAAAATTACAGATGATCCATGGGGAAACGTGTTTTTTTTATTTTTTATATACAGTATTGTACCTTTGTTTAATTGGTCAAAAATATGTTCAAATAATACTTCATTGGTCCATCCAATAGGCCTAATAATAATAATTATTATTATATTTATGTATTTATTTCATGAATAGGCGTATGTGTGAAAAAACTAATCTTGAGATGAGATATTGACTGTTAAGGGCTTGCACACCGAAAATAGCAGATCTACAATTCATTGCAGCAGCAAAACTAGATTTTGCATAAAAGCTAGAAACGGCCTATAGCTGCTGTATCAGGTTGATCATGTTTTTCTGAAGCCAGAGACTCCCATTAATGAAAATGGTCCGCCATTAACGCTGAGTAGCTCTATAAGCAGCATCTGCTAATGCCTCGGGGGTTAATGGGATGTTTGGACGTTTTTCCCCCTCTATGACTCTGTCCAAAGCCATTTGCCTCATCCGCTGGTCTCATTTTTTTGGCTAACGTCTCTGTAACATGATTCCCAAGGGAGCTTACCTCCCTCCAGGAATTATACGAGAAGCTGCAGGTTTGTATAGTCAAAGCTCAGCGAATCATCAAGGAATTCAGCACTACCACGCCACAAGCTGTTCACGCCGCTACTGCGACCACGGCCAGGCAAACCATACAACCGATACTACCTTTGCACGCTGGGCAAGACCTAGCCGGTTGAGTGTCTAAACGGAAGTACCGGAATTTGCCGGAAGTACCGCCCAAGGAAATGGCGCTGACGCTTTACGAATCTGTTTACATTCTCTGTGAATGAAACAAGTGTTGTGATAGGCTCTATGCACAGCAGCCATATTGGGCAGAAATTGGGCCACTTCCTTATTCCCTTCACAGGTGTTACCAATGATACTAATGAAGGCTTTGTTCCATTTAGTGTAGGACAGTGGTTATCAAACGTTTTAATTTCAAGGACCCTCATAACTCTGACAGTGTACAAATGCAAGGGTCCATTTGGTTGCATTTGTAGGCCACATGGACCCTTCCGGGTCCATTTGGTTCCATTTGTACACTCTCAGGGTTACACCCCCTCAAGGAACCATGAGGGTCCCTAGACCACACTTTGAGACCAAATGGTGTAGCAGAGTGTTTCCAGTGAGCCAACATGCACAATATCAGCACCCTGACTCTGTTTGACCAGAATGGAACAGAGCCTTCATTAGCATCATTGGTAACACCTGTGAAGGAAGTAAGGAAGAGGCCCAATTCCTTTCCAATATGGTTGCTGTGCAAAAGATTATTCCGGGGGAAATGCGTACGACGGAAGTCCTGCCCCTATAAACACTCTGCATTAGGTCGTGACCAGGCTTTTCTCTTCGCAGATGAGTAAAGGCTGGGAACGAGGCTACTACCTTTGTATCAAGAAGAGCCATAGAACCAGATTTTTTAACACAGTCTCCACCTGGCTACCATCAGACTGTTGAACAAGCTCTGAGCACTCACTGTCGCCAGGCGGTCCTGACAACACAGGCCGTGACTCATGCAGGATTACGTATGCAACCGTAGGGGTGCTCTGCTGCTGCTGCACTCGAACCGCCACCTATTTTTTACATTGGCATGCCTCATATATCGTCGCTGTCGGGCAGAAACCTTTTATCTCCATATTCTAACTTGGGTCTTTTTCGTAAATTAGTGCCCTACTCGATCATATGCTACAGTGTCACACAAAAGTATCACAAGATTTACAAGCTTGCATAGCTTGTCGATCTGCTACTTTTGAATCCTGGACATATGAGGTTTCCACCCGACAGAGACGATATATGCTGCCAAATGATGTCCCACCTGTACATGAGACTATATTATGCACAAAGATCTATGTTCTAGATCTATTACTGTTCTATTGCTGCACCTTATTTATAGTATATATCTGCTACTATATCTGATGCCATATTTTTTTTATCCCTCATCAACACATCTATTTTTTTTATCTGACCTTCTTGTACAGTATATGCACAGCACTGTATGTACTGTATTTCACTTCACAACAAACATGAACAAATTAAGCCCTATACATTCTCTATTCAAGAATGGCAGATCTATATAAGCTCACAAAGTTCACATCGCAATTTTTAAAAGATTTTGACACATTTTGAAAAAAACAACAATGAGAACTTGTGAAACGGGATGCGTTTACTTAAGTAAAGAAAGTCGGAGCACCTCTTTCCACCGCTGACCTCATCAAGCAGCGTATCAAGTGGTGCAATCAGTGCCTGACGGCCGTTAACATTGATATTTTAATCAGCCGCTGTGAGCTCCATTATATCTACATCAATGGCCAATTACTAAACACTGGCCCGGCCCTGACAGTGGCACACAACACTTGTGTCTGGGTTGCCGGGCACCACACCGGAGGCCTGACAAGAATGTGGCCTTGTCTGGATGTCTGTTTTGCCTTTTAATCCCAGGAACCATGAAGGTTGTATAGCAGCAAACTGGGGTTAGTTGATAGACATCATTATTCTTAGAATGATGACGGCCGCCACTTTCAACCTGGCGGCCATATTTTTTAGGGCATGTCATTATAGGTGAAGGTTGTCAAAAATATTTTCAGTTGGGACACCACTTTCACCCAATCAGGAGAGAGTACCCATTTAATCAGCTTCCATTTCACAGTGTTTACAGTTCCAATTGTGTCTGCTCATTTCTTTGTTTCATCAGTTCCAATTTCACACATTTATCCTGTGTGAGTTCTCTCTCCTGATTGGATTAAATTGGTATCCCGACATGAACATGTATTTTCTGTTTACTAAAGAGCTGGAGAGACGGACAGGGGGGGACCCCTGTTACTGAACAAACTCTATAGCAATGAGTACTATCAGACTAGCTATTTAACACTTATTTTAACAAAAAAAAACGTACTCGGTACCCTTTAAATATATAATATTGATCGTACAAAGAATAATATCTGACTTAACCACTTGACCTACAGTAGCATCCCTATTCTGGGACAAACATTCAGCGAAAACAGCCTGAGCTTGTAGATCGGCTATCGCTGAAGATCTGTAATGTAGATCTAAAACAGGAGGGGGCCTAACATAGAGCTCTGGGGGATCAGTCAACTAAAGCACATATATATGGCTTAAGTGGATAAAACTAATAGAGATCTTACGTTATAATTACATCAGAAGATTACATGCATTGAAAGGCATTATACATAATGATATTGTGGCATGTAATTTTCCACGTTGTTAAACTCCTACAACTGTATGAGTGTTATTAGCCGTGCGAGCGGCTAAAAGGAACGCACTTCATTTCCTGGAGTGTGTTGCGTCTGGATTGCTGTGCCTCAGAGCGGTTTGCGTCATGCTGTGAACATGATGACCATAACGCAGTTAACGCAGCCATACAGCGCTGCTTACAATGTGCCTCCGGTATACCCCAGGACAAAACTTTAATTACACTCATTTTTACACATGGGGTTTTCCAATGTCGCCATGGACATGACATATGACAATGCATAATCTCTGTTTGTGTCTCTTTAGATGTGATATAAGCACACCGGCTGACAACAAAGAGTTAGTATTTGCCAATACAAAGAAGGCCAAACCTACTGTATATTACATAGATAGATTACATACATCGAAGTTGGGCAGAAACCTTGTATCTCCATATTTCATCTTTTTGTGTTTTTTCGTAAATTAATACCCTACTCGATCATACTACACTACAGTATCACACAAAAGCATCAAAAGTAGCAGATCTACAGTGTCGCACAAAAGTGCCAAAAATGTAAAGATGAGCCATTTAGCAATTTTTTAACTACATTGGATCCATTGGAACACTGGTTCTTTTATCCCTCCCACTTTCCTGAAAATGTGACAGTTTTGGACATGGGTTAGGTTTCCACCCGACAACGACGGTATACAGACTCTGGGCACACAAACACACACACAAACACACACACACACACACACACACACACACACACGCACACAGACCTGGCCCCGCCCACAGAGACCTGACTGATAGGCTGATCCATTTCCTGTAGCCATTAGAGGCGGCTCTATAGGTTATGTAACTGGTATCCCAGGGCTATCATCCACCCCTATCAATAATAAGCATCTCCCTGAAACTAGGGCTCGCCTCAGAGGATGCTACTGCACCGCCCCAACCAACCAACCATCCAACCAACCAACCAGCCTGGCCGACACACGTTCTACTTAATGATGAAATCCCTCCGCTCTCTGTCTGTCTGTGTCTCTGTCTATATCTGTTTCTATCTCTCTCTCTGTCTGTTTCTCTCTCTCTCTCTCTCTCTCTCTCTCTGTCTGTCTGTCTGTCTGTATATATCTGTTTCTATCTCTGTCTCTCTCTGTGTGTGTGTCTCTCTCTCTATGTCTCGCTGTCTGTTTCTGTCTGTTTCTGTCTGTCTGTCTGTCTGTCTGTCTGTCTCTCTCTGTCTCTCTCCCTCCCCCTCTCCCTCTCTCTCTCTTTCTCTCTTTCTCTCTCTGCTCATCACCAGCAGTAGCCCAGGGCACAATCCTTACTTATACCTTCCTGCACTAATCAAAGCCCCCACAGCGTTATCGACTCTGACGACATGCTCTGGGTCTGTTATACAGTGGGTCCGTTATACAGTGGTGGTTGAGTTAGCGAGCGAGCAGCCAGCACCTGTGGCCATCATGCTCTTGACAAGAAACAGACTCTGTTGTCCGAGATACCTCTGTCTGTGTCCCTGTCTCTGTCTCTGTTGGCCCTGTGATGTTTGACAGACATCTGTTTTGTTCTTGTTCCATTTGTCGCCTCAATTTCGTCGTTGTCAATCCCCACCATGACAGTTAGTCCCTGCCGCGTGATAGTGATATGCACCGACATTCTGCCAAGACCCGCCCCAGACCCGGAAAAGTCGCGCTGTGATTGGCCAGTGGTCACTTTGAGTGACAGTTGGGGCAAACGCAGTCCCCACAACATCATTTACTATTCTCTGCCTATCGGTACATAACTCGGACGGCGCTTAGTCGACTAGCAGACCATCGGCCGGTCGTCGCGGGCAATTGCGCCTGGAGGCGCTCGGGCGCGACTCCTCGGCCTCAAGGTCTGCTGAGTCGGCGCGCCTCCGTCATGGTCCAAAACTATACTTTATTAGCCAAAAAAAAGTTGTCTGCGGTTGTCGGAAAAAGAAAAAAGCAGGATTTGATCTCGAGCCTCAGGATCGGCAGTCTAACGCCTAGTGAGGCACGCCACGAGACCAGATGCAATACTAGGGTTTTGGTCTGTATTAGACTGTAAATGCCCCCACCGTCCCCTCTGGGGGCGGAGTCCTTGTTTTCTCGTTTTTGTATTCAGCCAATCGCAGGGCGGGGTTTGGTTGAATGTCGCTGTACAACAATATTACGCGTCCCTGCCACAGTCAGTGTTTGGTCTTGGGAGGGTTGTTAGACCACTGGTTCTCAACGTGGGGAGAACCCCCCCCCCCCCCAAGGGTCCTTGAAGGGGTTCTAGGGGGTCCCCAGCAAAATTATTGATAGTTAGGAACCAAATTGACCCTCATGGGGTCTGTACACTCTCAGAGTTAAATTAACACTGAGGATTGTTCAGTGTCGGTTGGGGTCCCAGCGATGATGAACATTGACACGATCGGCTATTTTCAGCAAAGATATTAAATGTAGAGTGAAAACAGAAAAGTCACTATTACAGAGCCCTGAGGGACTATATGCTCAACAACGTTGTTAAAAAAAGGTTGAGAATCATTGGTGTGGACAACTACACGTCTACTCTGATGCACATAGAGTCACCAGCCGCTTCACTAGGAGTTTCATGTCGAGGAACACGCCATCCCTCCCATTATCCACTCTCTGCTGAACGGACGCCCTGCCCCCAACCAACCTGTAGGAGTCGCTATAGCAGCGACAGAGATCGCCACTCACTCTCCTGCCGGCTTCCCAAGCGTGAATGCGGGCCAATCGTTTAGTTTTTTTTTTGCAGAGCCAAACAGACACCCTTGACGGACATCTTGTTTAGTGTTTGTGATAAGAGCGGCAGACTCAGGGGGTGGGGGCTGACAGCTTTGTTTTGTCAGATAATTAGCTTCTCACCGGGCGGCGGGGGGTACTGAGCATCCTTCTGAAGGTAGAACACCCATAATTCGTTGCTGTCGGGCAGCAGCCATGTATCTCCACATTTTAACTGTTAGTTTTGTTCTAAATGAATGCCCTATTTCATCATACAAGAGTGTCGCGAGAGAGAGAGGTATAGGTATGAGGCACAGAGAGAGAGAAAGGACAGGACAGGACAGGACAGATAAAAGGCTAAGTGACAGGTGATCGGGGGTCAGACTTTCCTTTACAGCACATCAGATAAAGATCCCCGGCAAGGCCACAGAGAGAAATGACACACTATTACTACTCTGTTGAAGGCAGACACACTCTAACCTTCTTTTCGCTAACATCCCCCGTCATACGTGAGGTATTTCTGTAAGTGTCCGAAGTCCGAGGAGGGAGGTTTGGGTTCATGAGGGGAAAACAAAATACAACGTAGTGCCGGTACGGCCAGATTCCCCGTGGAGGGGCGTGTGCTCAGGAGTTTTAAAATGTGTACCTTGGCCAGACACAATGTTGTGTAGCTGCTGCTCCTTAAGGCCCTGCATGGACAGAGGAGTACAGCTGCTCCTTAAGGCCCTGCATGGACAGAGGAGTGTCAGGAGTTTGTCTGAGTGAGTGGAAAACCCTCTGCTCCCATGATGCCTTGCTTTGTTTGTAAGCAGATAGACATGCCAGGGATAATGTATGGGGAGGTGGTCATTATTGAAAATTAAAGCCCGACAGGGTGATTATCCACCGACGCGGAGCTTATTACACGACTACTTAATAAATAAATTGACCCAAAAGTAACAACAAAACGAAGTATTTCCTTGCTTACGGCAATGAAAGTATTCCATAAGTATTGGGCTGGGCGGAAAGGTTCGCCTCGGAAAACAAATGACATTAGTCCATAAGGTAAGCGGAAGACTCGCCCCAAAACACACTCGCCCCCATTCTATATACCGCCGGATTTGCCTATAATTCCGCCGGATTTGCCCCGGGGCGACTGTGTTTTGGGGCTAGTGTTTTGGTATTCTTGCGTTGGTGTGCCACGATAAACAAGGAAGTGGATCAAACAGAATCACTTTTCGGTTATTGCATCGTCTATTTCTCACTTCAAATATTTTCAAAAACATTCTTGAGAGCAACGTTTAGTTGTAAATGACATTGTTTTTTACATGACTGTCATGTTGGATTACAGCATAAAACCAAGCTGCGCAGGTTGACATGAGCAGGTGTTCTGAGTCTTTGATTAGACAGCGGTCTGTTATAGAGCTCATCGGACATTATCAAGAAATAACGACCAATGATTGACCAATCAGAATCAATCATTCAACCAAGCCGTGTAATAAAGATAGATAGATAGATAGATAGATAGATAGATAGATAGATAGATAGATAGATAGATAGATAGATAGATAGATAGATAGATAGATAGATAGATAGATAGATAGATAGATAGATGCGACACATTGTGAGCTGGTAGATCTGCTATTTTCAAAAGATTTGTATACATTTGAGAACTTGTGAAATGCGACATTCTGCATAATGAGTACTTGTACTTCTACTCAAGTACATTTTTAATACGGGACTTTTACTTGTAACAGAGTACTTCTACATTGCAGTATTGATACTTTTACTTAAGCAAAAATAATTTTACTTCCACCACAGATAGATAGATAGACAGATAGATAGACAGATAGATAGACAGACAGATAGATAGAAAAACAGCCTGTGATGTCAGTCATCTGTGATACATTATATCTACTTAAGTACACTGTACTTCCGGCTACGGTGATGGATCCGGACGGACGGGGTGGGTAAAGCTATACTCTGGCCAAGGAAGGATGAGAAAGAGACAGAGAGCGATGGAAGCAACCATCGGAGGAGGAGGGAGAGTTTCTAACGATGAACGAGGGATGGGGGGGATGGAGGGGGGGGGGATGGAGATAGAGACGGCAGAGAGATAGAGGGAGAGACGAGGAGGAGAGGAGATGGCTGCTGGCTCGCGCTGCAGCCTCTTTAACCGCTTGGCAGTCTGCTCTTGATTAGGGCCCAGCCTGCCTGCCGTCTCCCCCAGGAGTCTCTCTCTCTCTCTCTCTCTCTCTCTCCCCGGCCTGGTCGCCGGAGACAAGCTCCTCTGTAATGGTGTCTGACAGGCCAGCCTGAGCCGCGCCGGGGCTGACACACATGCTCTGTTCTATGGGAGAGGAGAGGAGAGAGGAGAGGACGCGCCTCCCTCCCTCCAGTGGTGGAAGAAGCACTCTCTTTTTTTGTTTGTTTTGTTTTTGTTTTTGTTTTTAAGTAAAAGTAGCACTATCACAATATTAGGGGAGGAGCGAAAGGCCTGTATTCAAAATGTTACTTGAGTGAAAGTACAGAAGTATTGGTGCAACAGAGTATTTTTTACACCACGGTATTGCTACTTTTACTTAAAGGTAGGGTAAGTGATTTTCTTTGGTCAAAATAAGTGTTGAATAGCTCTATATTCTGATAGTACTCATTGCTATAGAGTGTTTGTTCAGTAACAGGAGTCTCCATGTCTCTCCAGCTCTTTATTAAACAGAAAATGCATTTTTAAAAATTAAAGCTGATACATGGGTACTCTCTGCTGATTGGCTGAAATGTTGTCACCTACCTGAAAATGTATTTTCTGTTATTAAACAGCTGGAGAGACATGGAAACCCCTGTTACTGAACAAACACTCCATAGCAATGATTACTATCATAATATAGTGCTTTAACCTTTTAATACATAACTTTTTGTTTTAACCAAAAAATATCACCCTCCAGTTGGTGCCTAATGAGTTTGTCGTTTTTCTTCTAGCATCTCATGCGTGTCACGCAGGGCATGTGTTATTTCCACTCTGTGCCACTAGGGGCAGCAGCGGTCTACTGCCTTATCCCACCCATAGCAGACAGCATGAATATTTTAGTTACTAGTTACTATCCTCTCCAAACTGTACACACTTTACTTTACACTTTTGTATTATGTTTTGACACTTGCTTTGGAAAAAGTAAAAATTGGAGTACTTCTTGCCCCCATTGCCCGTGCCCCCCTCCCTCTCTCTCTCTCCTCCTGCTCCCATAGCTGTAGCTACCTATGACTGAGTCAGTGTGACAGGTATAGCTCAGAGGCCGTGCATGGACGCGCTACACAGTCATTCATCATTTACCATGGACTATATGTGATACATGCTGCTGGCGCTACAGTACAGGCCAGTTACCACGAGGGACAGGGATAACCACAGCATGTTTAAGCCCTATATATGCTTGTTGATGTGATGCACTTTGAGCTGGTAGATCTGTTGTGTGTCTGCGTGTGCGTGTGCGTGTGCGTGCGTGTGTTTGTGTGTCCGTGTCCGGAGTTAATCTGGCAAACCGCTGGGCCGATCAGCGCCAACATTCTTGCGCACACATGCCAGTATAGTCCAATTTGTACACTCTCAGTTACAGACCCATAACTCCCCAAGGACCCCTGGGGGTCCCTGCGGACCCCAGTTTGAAAACCACCAATTGGATCTATCTATTGCGTTCAAGACATGCGTGTCTGACTGTTCCGGGCACCATAACTCGGGCATATCATCCGAGTAATTGACCGCAAACTTGGCATATACTGTACAGTACGTGTCCCAGATGACCCCGGGGGGTGTGCAGTGCCAAGTGGAAATTCGGAGAACCGTAAAATCGCAAATATATGTGTCTGATTAGTTCGCAGGTCCGCCGACTTGCTTGGTCCCCGAGTAGTTTGTCTGTATAAAAACAGACAGTGGTGGAAAAAGGACTCAAATGTTTTAACTTAAGTAAAAGTACCAATACTGCAATGTAGATGTACTCTGTTACAAGTAAAAGTCCGGAACCAAAAATGTTATTAAGTAAAAGTACCAAAGTATTGGTATCAAAATGTACTTAAAGTACCAAAAGTAGAAAGTGCTCATTATGCAGAATGTCCCCTTTCACAAGTAAAAAAAAAAAAACTCATCGCAACACATTGTGAGCTTGTAGATCGGCTATTTTCAAATGGCCAAAATGTATATAGGACTGAAGTGGTTAATGGTGGTATGCTTTGTAATATTAATCAAAATCTACAAAGTAACTAGTAACTAAAGATTTAAAATAATTGTAGTGGAGTAAAAGTATAATATTTGCCTCTGAGATGTAGTGGAGTAGAAGTAGAAGTATTGGAAATTGGACATACTCAAGTAAAGTACAAATACCTCAAAATTGTACTTAAGTACAGTACTTGAGTACATGTACTTAGTTACTTTCCACCACTGGTCCCAGATGACCCCGGGGGGTGCGCAGTGGACATTCGGAGAACCCTAAAACCACAAATATACAGTGGTGTAAAGTAACTAAGTAGTCTGGCTCCTGAGACTACATACTGGCTAATAATACCTAGTATAAGTCAACAAACACAAATATCTGCAAAAGACAGAAAATGTATTTATCCCCCACAATGTGTAGAACGTTTCAAGCAATCAGCCTTTGAAACATAACAGTCCTCCTCCGACAATCGTGCTTCATTAGATTCCAGACTGCATCCTGAGCACCGGCGGGCAGCCAGTCATGTTTACTATTAAACGCTTTGATTCACGACCGTCAAAGAGGAAGCCAATATATATGTAGTGGTGGAACGATGTACTCAACCCCAGCCAAAGTATATATACTTCATCATGGAGTGGACCACAATGGAAACAAGCTTCAGCTTTTTTTTGTGGTCATTCATTGTTGTATTTTAATGGCAATGCAGTTGTTCTATTCTATTCTCCTCCTGGTTAAATATTAGTACAACTACAAGCGAAAGTTGCTCAGTCAAATTTGTACTAGGTTTTCCAAAATAGCTCTGCAAGCTCACAATGCAGCCTGTCTGCTCTCACACATCCTCTCAAGGCTTCCACAAAGTGATTTTCACCATGAACAATTATTTTCCAATGCTTCCAAAATTGAATCTCAAGTACAGATGCTAAAAAAAAGTAAAGTACGCAAGTAAAATGTCCTTGGTTCACCACTGCCAATATGACACTATCGACAACACATGGTCAAGTCTCGACATGAGTGCCGTTTCATCTCAGAGTGCAAACTGTGCACGTATGTCGTACGCCATCATCACACACCACACACCTATCATCACACACGCCAACACTCGAGCGTCAACAGGCTTAACACCATGCGTCACGGACGCACCATGCCACCAGCCTCCATCAGTCTCCTGCTCGCTCCAAGCCTTCATGAGCAACACAGATAAGACAGTTGAGAGTGGCGCTGCCATTGAAGCGCTGACTCTACAACGCCTGTCTTTAATCGCCACATGTGTCAAGATGTGTGAAGATAAGACGGTATAGCTCTGCAGCGCGGCGGTGGCAGGAGGAAGGAGCCTTAGAGCATTTTCATGTCAAGGACCCCCAAATTCCTCGTCTGAGGTAAAGCCACCTCAGCTCAAAACGTCACGCTTTTTGTGTTAATGTGTGTTAAGACTTTTGGAGGGTGACCCATGCGTGCAGACTCTGTTTTTCTTTGATATTTGCTTCTGCCCTGCATCTGGCACTTTCTGGATGTGCGTGCTTTTTCACCTGTTTAAAGGACCCCCAATTTTAAATGTATTTGGCCGCGGACCCCCATTTGAAAATAATTTAGACCCCAAACAAAGTTCAAAAGTATACAAAAACAGTTCACAATTGTTCTAAAAAAGAATAGGCAATTTTTTGAATAGTCAAAGTATTACTTGAGTAAATAGAGTTACGGTAATTAAACAGATGTTAATGCTATATTAGCTAATTTAACTGGGGGTTCCCAGACCCCACTTTGAGATACTTCGACAATTTATGCCAGATCATAAAGAGTCCAACAACCTCATATAAGCATGTCGGGAGCAGGATATAAGGGATGCTCCCAGCACTTACCACGACTTGCTGCAGGTACAGTAAGTCGTGCTACTCATACGCTGAGTTGGCGGTGGCTGGGATCGAACCCATGACCTAATGGTCCGAAGGGCGAGAGCTCTACCGACTGAGCTACCCAGACACTTTTTCTGTCCTCGCGCAAAATTATGGTCAAATAGGTATGGTTAGTGTAGGGACTTGCATCAGCCACCTTCTTAACAAAGATGAGGATAAACTAGAGGTCTCCGCCAGGTCAGGTAGGTTATTGTGGCCTCCTGGTGGCGCTATAATAGGCCATTGTGAAAAGGGTGCCCGTTTCTTCTTAGGCCTTTCACGACAATCGGACACTGCATTCATGATTTGAGGCATTTTGTTCCAAAAATGTGTTTTGCTAAATTAGACCTGCTGGTGGCGCTATAACAGGCCAATGTGAAAGGGGTGGAATTTCTTCCTCAGCCTAGTGGGAATGTGCGTGTAAAATTTCACGGAAATTGCAAGCTGAGTGCATCATTTGAGGCATTTTGTTCAAAACGGAGCAATCCTGCAAACTTTGGAAGCCTTAGCCAATGAGGATGGAATATGGGAAATCGGACAGATCCGTGTTCATCACATGGCTATAGAGATACTGTGTACCGATTTGCATGATGTTTGGATAAAATCGGTAGGAGTAATATAAATAAATTGGTTTTGCACAAATCGGCCTCCTGGTGGCGCTATAACAGGCCCATGTGAAAAATTTGGGGCAGAGGTTCTGAATTGGCATCCAGGGAGTGTGTGTGCACAGTTTCGCAGCGACCGGGCCAACGGCGCCAGAGATTAGCTGTCCACAGACGGACGGACACACACACGGACGGACGGACGGACGGACGGACGGACGGACGGACGGACGGACGGACGGACGGACGGACGGACGGACGGACGGACGGACGGACGGACGGACGGACGGACGGACGGACGGACGGACGGACGGACGGACAGGGGGTAAAACATACTCTCTCACCATGCCTTTCGGCCTGGCGGAGACAATAAATAAACCAAATGCAGTCCCTTTCCCTATTCGCAAGTACAACACTACGGCGTGACGTCACTTTAGCTAAAAAGAATGAGACATACCATCATACGACGGTGTCAGTCACACGCTAAAAATAGCCAATCTATGAGCTCACAACGCATCGCAGTGTCATACGACGAAGTATAAATCCAGCTTGCGAGTAAAGGGAGGACGGAAGAATGGGAGTTCTGCAGGCTTGAATGGAAAGGAAGCAAAGAGGATTAAGACATGCAAAGGGCTGCATGGAGATGAAAACATTCCATTAGCCTATCTGGCCCCTATACAACCAGAATACATTAATTTTGTGCGAAAATACGAAAGGAGTGATGAATGGATTTGATTTAGCTGTTAACTTGCAGTTACTATCTCTGTATATAACCACTTTTCCACATGTGGTTAAAAAAAAAGAAGAAATCAGCTTTTTAAAGACTTGATTTGATTTTTGCTTGGTTCATAGACCATCTGCAGCGGAGAGAGGGATATGAAAGCAGTGCTGTGATGACACGCCACGTCAATGTATTCAAACCTGCACAAAAGTCAAATGGTAAATGGTGCATTTCGTCTCTGTCGGATGGAAACCTCATATGTCCAAAACTGTTACTTTTCAGGATTCAAGTTCAAAAGTGGCAAAAGTAGCAGATCTACAAGCTCAAAACATGTTGCTTCGCGGCGCGTTTCGAGCTTGTATCTGCCACTTTTGATGCTTTTGTGTGACGCTGTAGTAATAGTATCATCAATAAGGCGTTCAATTTACGAAAAATAATATGGAGATAAGAGGTTTCTGCCCGACTGCAACGATTCATGGTATATAACACCATTCATAAGTGCTTTGGAATGTGCATTACGTTCACACATTCACACGCCGATGGGCAGAGGAAACCACGCAAGGCAACTAACCTGCTCAGTTAGGGGTCCAGTGTTTTGCTCAAGGACACTTCGACACTAGGGGGGGGTTGAACCAAGAACCTTAAGTTACCGTTCGCTGCCAAATAGCCGCTCTACCACTTGAGACACAGCCGCCCCCGAGATTCAAGATATTGAGCTGTCCAAGCTGCCAGTATTTCAACTAAATTAGTTTAAATTCACCATGCGTTTAAGACACTAAATCATGTTTCCTGATTTCGTTTGAGGAATGAGGATTATTTATTTATAATTATTTCAACTCACGTTGAGGTCAATTCAGGGTGATTCAACTTAAACCACATACTTAGGACTGGTTGCATATCTAGTCACTGTGCAATTGAAAAGGCAACAACAAAACACTACCATAGAGTATCGAAGACCTCTGGGTTACGGAAGTATTGTTTTTATATTGAAGATCCCATGGGGAAATCTTAGATCTCGTCATAGAAGAACCGTGTTCCAAAAATAAACAAATCAGCCCCACAATTCTATCAGGTATGTGACTCTGTGTTGTTTATGATATTATGTATATATTAATATATATTTTCTTTTACTCTTTTTCACCGTCAGTTGATGCTTCATATCCATATGAGTAAAATCGAGGGGCAGATTTGTTTATTTTTGGAACACAGTTCTTAGAGTATAAGACGCAATGTTATCAAATCTTTGAATATACATATTTTTTAAAGCCAACATTTGTAACTCACCCAGGGAACAGCGGCCTCTAGTGGCAGCGATGTCAGACTTTTGTTCTCTATTGATGTTTTAGGCATTGTGAACTATATACACTAAGGCCACTTTGTTGAGAACGGATATTTAAACGCAGCAGAAATGAGTTTGAAGAGGCCATTTAACAGAGGATTGTCAATTTCGTCTGGGGTTAAGCTCCCGAGACGCGACCTTCCCAGGAACAAAGGGTCTGGATTCACAGAGATACTGTACAGTCCCATTCTTTAGCTTGGACTTTGGCCAAGTTTACTCTTCTATCACACATCCCTCTCGAGGCTTTCCACCGAGCGATTTTACCATGATCATTTCTGTTCCAAATGCTTCCAAGTCAAAATTGTATACCCTTAAAGGGATAGTTCACCCAAAAAAATACTTATTTTCTATTACACACCCCATGAAGCCTTGAATTCAGGACGATTTTTTAGTTTTCGTTGCACTCCTAAGCCATTAATTTGATGACCGGCGGAAAGATGCTAATGTCTCCTACCGGAGCCGCCGCCGGTCATCAAATTATTGGCTTAGGAATGCGACAAAAACTAAAAAATCGCCATGAATTCAAGACGCATCTGCCGAGTATGGAACCCAGAACACGATCTTTGTCACTGCATAGAGCCTAGATTGTATCCCCAATACTCTTTCTCTCACACATCCTCTAGTATAAAAGGCTTTCCACAGAGTGATTTTTACCATGATCATTTATGTTCCAATGCTTCCAAGTCAAAATTGTAAACCCTTAACCACTTTCAAAATGGTTCCATTTGATTCCAACTTCCATTTCACTCTCAGAGTTATGGAGGTCCTTGAAATTTAAAAAGTTTGAGAACCACTGGCATGAAGACTAAATTGGGAGAAGGAAAAGGGGTGACAATAATTGGGTATAAAACAAAACCCAATTAGCTATCTTTGAAATAGGGCTTAAGTGGTTAACCACGGATGAATACTTATTATTGTGTGACATTCCCCCCTGTGATCTTTCATACTGTATATTCATGAAGGCGAGGAAGCCACCGTTACCACCCCCAGACTAGTGGTCCAGGGCAGATCTCACAGCCCTGCATACAAAGAATGATAAATTCATGCAAATATATGGAATGGGGTCTGCGTCAGGAGGTCCCCCATGGTCTGCTGACTCCGACACCTGGGACTGTGTAGCCAGTGTGTGTGTGTGTGTGTGTGTGTGTGTGTGTGTGTGTGTGTGTGTGTGTGTGTGTGTGTGTGTGCGCGCGCGCGCGTGTGTGTGTGTGTGTGTGTCGCAGTGTCAATTTAACCCTGAGAGCGGACTAGCAGACCCGCCGCTCTCAGAGTTAAATGGATTTTGCAATGTGTTTAATAGCTTAGTCTTTCCGAGAGCCTATAAATACATACAGTACTTGTGTGTGAACGGTATAGTATAGTACAGTACAGTACAGAGAGCAAGAGAGTCAAAGAGTGGCGTAGGAGGTGTGTGTGTGTGCGTGCGTGCGTGCGTGCGTGTGTGCGTGCGTGCGTGTGTGCGTGCGTGCGTGTGTGCGTGCGTGCGCGCTTGTGAGAAAAATGTATATGAGTGACATGCAGAGAGAAAGTCAGAGAGAGAGATACAGTAGAGAGACAGATAGACAGTGAGAGATAGGCATATTTGACACTTGCTTTGACAATGTTTTCCCATGCCAACAAAGCTCTTTTGAATTGAGAGAGAAAGAGAGAGAGAGAGAGAGAGAGAGAGAGAGAGAGAGAGAGAGAGAGAGAGAGAGAGACAGAGAGACAGAGAGACAGACAGACAGACAGACAGACAGACAGACAGACAGACAGACAGACAGACAGACAGACAGACAGACAGACAGACAGAGATACAGAGACAGAAAGAGAGAGGGAAAGAGAGAGGCAGAGTGGCTTGTATTCATTCCCTTTGAGTTTGCACCAGAACATAGCATGTCTCTAATGCTAGCACGGCGGCCACGCATGCCGCCATTCCGCCGCCTCCCGCCTACTGTACTGTACCGTACATCACATAAACCTGCGTCAGGCTGGCTCTCCTCATCCCCTCTTTGAAATGAAGCGCCGCAAAGCCCTCATACACCGCCATGCAGCTGTCGCTACGCTACGCTAACATCAGCCTGCCCCGCGGCGGGCAGGGCGCTCTAAAGGTGGCTGACTGACTGGAAGGGGTCAGGTGTTAAATCCCTCACTCAACTGTATTATCTTCCAGTCGATAAAAGTAGGCTATACGCCACGCCGCCTGAATGTACGATGCAGCCCTCCGTTGCTTTGCTTTTTTCTCCTTCTCTAAGGTGATCCGCGGTACTAGGCTGTTATTCATTGTACTGTAGGCTGTACGTCTTTGTGCTTTAAGTCTTCGGGGCGTGCGGTTTGTTGTATTTACAGCGTGTTTACAAGTGCTATAGCGAGCGTGCCGGGTTTGTCGATACAGTCTCCGTTGGATCTTGGTCTTTCAGATGGTAATTCCTTTTTCAATAAGGTCTGGCTCATGGGAGCTTTGTTGTGGCAGGAAATAGCAGATCTACAAGCTAAGTAATAATATTAAACTAGTGAATGTATTACTGTTCTTATATGTAACTGGCCTTGCCATGTGACTAACGTGAGTTTTCACAAACAAAATCAGTAAGCTGGCAGTTAACCAATTAAAACCGGAAACGTATCCGTGTGACAACTTAAACCACAATTTTATACTTTGGCTATTCAAAATTAGCAGATCTACAAGCTCATAGCGCGGCACTTGGTGCCGCGCTATGAGCTTGTAGATCTGCTATATTTTTTTTATCGTGAAAATTTGTGCAAATCTTTGAATATACATATATTTTTTAAGCAAACATTTGTAACTCAAATCTTTGCTTCTGGGGGGTCCCTGCAACTAAATATTTCGAGATGAGGGTCGGCGGCCAAATACATATAGTTTTGGGTGGTCCTTGACGGGAAAAAGTTTGAGCACCACTGATATTATAGCAACATACGTTTTTTCAGAAACATGTTAGGATTTAGAAGACATTTTTCGATGCGTTTCCGGATTGAAAGGGTTAAAGTCGGGCCTTGAAGAGGAATGTTTTCACCGTAGTGAATCCTGTTTCAACCGGTTGGGGAAAAAAAGCACACACTGCTGCATGTGACTGTTGTTGGACATTCAGTCAAGAGGCATTCCCTGCTCGCCCGGGGGAGATATTGTGCTTATGAGCTTCAGACAGTGCTACTTCTAAACCCTATAGGATAGTCCCTTAGGGCTCTATACCAGCGTATTTTCAGTTTTCTGTTATTGTGGGGAAAGCTTTCGCTGAAAATAGCCGATAGACAAGCTTAGTAAATCATTGTCATAGATACTTTATGCTTTCCGTTGCTAGTTGAGTCTTCTTTCAAATACCATGATATGCGTTTTTGGAAATTACGGCCCCATTAATTAACAAAATTATGATCAAGTAGGGTATGCTTCTAAAGGCTTTTTGCTAATAGCATTTGTTTGCGGTTGCTTTTCGGAACCGGAAATTCCAAGATGGTGGATTTTAATTCGCCCAAAAAGTGGCTTCAAAATGGGTCTGTATAAAAACCAATGGGTGAAGTCACCGTTCCCTTTGACCATATTTTTTTTTTAACAGTCTATGATTATAATGTATTATTAACAATAAAATAACGATTTACTCATTAAAATAAGTTCCGCATTGCAGCTTTAACAAGCTGGGTGTCTTGCCGCCATCTTCTTCAATATGCCGTACTGGTGGTAATTTTACAATCCCTGAATGTCAACCAGAGCAGAAATAATTTGATAACGGTAATGTGTTTTTACTACTATCTTACCACACAGACATAACGTATACACTCTGCTGACTTTCATGTACTTTGCAATGATTTCATAAACTTATAGGGCACGGTTTGTGTGCTGTCTATGCGATACAGGTTAAAACAAATAGTAACATGTTTTTATGAAACCTTTGTCTTAAAAGCATGACTTCGAAATGTGACAAAAACAAAAACCATGGGGTGACTAATCGATAGAAAAATATATATAAGTATCCCTTTAAGTATTTTTATTTTAAAGCAAGTACTTCAGTACTTTAACTCAAGTACAAATTTGACAGAGCAACTTTCATTTGTAGTTCGAGTAATATTTGATCAGGAGTATCTATACTTTGACTCAATTACTGCAGGGTTGAACACAATGTCCACCACTGGCTATCCTGCCAACAGTGGTGCATTGGCACATTGTCACTTATTAACGTCCCACATGAAATCTTTCTATCTCGCATTCATCCGAAAAACAATCTTTGGCGAGAGCCATTATTCACCCGAAGCTGCTCTGATATTCCACACAGCCAGGCTGCAATGGGAGATGCAGGCCGCCACGCAAAGCCATCCATCCCAATAGCACGCACAGTGCCTTCCAATGACCGAAGCTCCCTTTACAAAGAATCAAATCTGTTGCTCTATTGTAGCTGTGCAGAGAGAGAGAGAGAGAGCAAGAGAGAGAGAGAGAGAGAGAGAGAGAGAGAGAGAGAGAGAGAGAGAGAGAGAGAGATGCGTGTGGAAATTCTAAGAGATGACTTTGATTTGCTCTTGCCGGCTACTGCAAATCGCTTTACTCCTAACATTGTCTGTAATTATAAATGCATTTTGTATTGTATTGTTGCATTGCCTAGTCGATATGCTCCATAACAATGAGTAATTAATTAATGTAACCACTGGGGTGAACATTTGACAAAAATAGCCAATCTACAAGCTCACAACGTGGCGCAAAACGCAGCGGTGTGAGTTTGCAGATCAGCAATTTTCAGTGATGATATTTGGTGTAGCAGGAAAAACGCTGCGAGTATAGACTCGAGACTCCGGACAACTATGAACTGAAGATACTGAGCATATAACTAAGAATATATTGTTGAAGAGGTTAATGACCGAATATACAAAACGACTAATAAAAACAATGATTGAAAAGGCTGCAGACGTGTTCCATTGACTCAGTTCAAAGATAATCAGCACATAATGTTGTTTACCGGTTGTCATGGTGATGGTTCAAAGCTACTCAGAGTGTCAAATGATTAGTGTTAATCTCATCAGTACAATTCAGAGTCGGTTAATTTGTCAACCACAGAACACTACCAACATCACAGCAAAGAATTATGCTCATCTCCAAGCAGCTATACGTCTGACTTGTTTTGTCTGACAAGTTGACCCTAAAGTGTGTCATCATGGTTGGTGCGTAGGGTTGAAATGCGGAATCATTAGACATGTGTGTCCCTTATGGAACTGATTAGGGGCACACTTTGTTCTTTATTATTTGGTAATCAAAATCATGCATCTTAAGTTCAGACAGCTTATATACACGTAGCCGACTATATAATACATGTTGTAACTAGTGGTGGGAAAAGTACTCATATTTCTTACTTGAGTAAAAGTATCAATACCGCAATGTAGAAATACTCCGTTACAAGTAGAAGTCCGTAATTAAAAATGTACTTGAGTAAAAGTATAAAAGTAGAGGCATCAAAATGTACTAACAGTACCAAAAGTAAAAGTACTAATTATCCGTAATGTCTTTTCAAATGTATAAAATGTAAACAAATCTTTTGAAAATAGCAGATCTACAAGCTCACAATGTGTCGCATGGCGACGCATTGTGAGCTTGTAGATCGGCTATTTTCAAATGGCCGAAATGTATAGGGATGAAGTGGTTAATGTATATATTTTGTAACAATAATCAAAATCTACAAAGCAACTAGTAACTATACGTTTTCAAATAATTGTAGTGGAGTAAACGTATAATATTTGCCTCTGAGATGTAGTGGAGTAGAAGTAAAAGCATCGCAAAAACTGTACTTAAGTACAATACTTGAGTAAATGTACTTAGTTACTTTACACCACTGCACGTAACCTACTATATAATACATGTTGTAACCGTCTAGACTAAGTAAACTGCACCAGAGTGCACGCCTTTTTCTGTCTACACCAAATCTCTGTGCCAAAACATTAGCTTGTAGATCATATAGAGTGTTTGTTCCGTAGCAGTTCAGTAGTTTACTTTCATAAACAGAAAATACATTTTCAGGTGGGTGGCAAATCTTCAGCCAAAAAGTACCCATTACATCAGCTTCAATTGTATAGTGTTTCAGTTCCAACGCTGTCTGCTCATTTCTTTGTGTCATCACTTCCAATTCCTCTTGTTTATAATGTGTCCTGTGTGAGTTCTCTCTCCTGATTGGATAAATCAATTGTTTAATCAAGAGCTGGAGAGACAGGGAGCCCCCTGTTACTGAGCAAATACTCTATACCAATGAGTTCTATCAGAATATAAAGCAATTCAACACTTACCCCACCTTTAACCCATCTGCGAGCTTGTGCATCTGCTATTTTTGTAACTTTTTTGAACATCTTGAAAGTGTGAGAGCTGCTGATTTAGAAGGCATTCGCAGAATCGGCCTCAGATTTTCAAACATTTTAGTACTTTTACTTTTGGTACTTCATTTTGACGCCAATACTTTTGTACTTTTACTCAAGTAATTATTTTTGAACAGAGTATTTCTACGTTGTGGTATTGCTACTTTTACTTAAGTAAAATACCTGAGTACTTCTTCCACCCACTGGACACAGCTTGTGTCATCGAGAGCGTGGCGGAGCGTGGTCACAGTGCCAGGAAGAGGAGAGAGAGAGAGAGAGAGAGAGAGAGAGAGAGAGGAGGAGGCTCTTGGCTGTGAGGTGAATCTAATGTGGCTGAATGAAGGAATCTCTGGCTTGTTGAATAGACTCCATTGATTCCGCCAGATCAAACCCACTTCCTCCACGCATCCGAACCTTACACGTTATCTCCCTCCGGGCTGTGTCTGTGTGCATGTGTGTGTGCGTGCGCGTGTGTGTACGTGTGTGTGCGTGTGTGTGTGTGTGTGTGTGTATGTGTGTGTGGAGAGAGAGAGAGAGAGAGAGAGAGGGAGAGAGAGAGAGAGAGGGAGCATTTTGGGGGCATCCACGTGCATCCATTTATCTACCTACACACCGTGAACTCCTTGGTGCTAATTTATTCGTTTTGTAGCTCTGAGTTCGGTCATAAGAGCTAATGGTACAATGAGAAAGCATGAGTGCCAATTTAACTACAACATGGAGCCAAATGGACCCTTACGGGGTTTGTAATTCTGAGAGTGTACAAATGGAACCAAAACATGGCACCCGTAATGGTGAAATCATGAGTGTTACAATGTACAAATGGAACCAAATTGACACTTGCGGGTTTAACTCCAAATAGTGTACAAATGGAACCGAATGGACCCCTAAGGGTCCATTCGGTTCCATAAGGGTCCATTCGGTTCCATGTATACACTCTCAGAGTTAACGTAACACTCAGGGCTTTTACAGGGCACGCATAAATGTGTCCGTTTTAGTGTGTTTACAATTACATTTTCGTTCCATTGACACTAAACGGGGGGGGGAGTGGCTGGACACTTCTTTTTTTTTGTTGGCCGACACAGCGGACAGCACTGTACTCAGGGACAAGCGTTTGTGTCACGTTCATTGAATTACCCCTGGCTTGATGCAATCAAGGACATTGACGTCAGGACCCCTAGAACGCGCCCAGAATCAGCCCCCCACCCCCCACCGCCCCCCACCCGCCCTCACGAGCCCAGCAGACACCGTGGAGAGAGAGAGAGATAGAGAGAGAAGGCTACGTTTAACCGAGACGGTGGCATTAAGCCTCAAATGAAAGTGGCGTGACCCGAGCACTTTTTTCCCCTCCTGAGCAGCGGGTGGCGACAGGATTATCGGAGTCTGCAAGGGAAATAAGCAACCAGGTCTACGAAAACAAGTCCAAGAGAAGCGACTACTATAGGCCACATGAGCACTTTAAACCTTTATGCATAGGCTATTTGAAGATAGCAGATCTAAAAGCTCACAACGCGTCGCATTGTGAGCTTGTAGGTCTGCAGACAAAGGGGGATCCTTGACGTGACAATAATATTACTGGTTTAAACAACATTAGGAAGCCAGCCCACATAAGCAACTATTATACAAGCGACTTTACAAGCCCAAAAGTCGCTTATAATAATAAGTGGACATGGCAACCCTACCCAGTGTGTGGTGGAGACAGGAGTATCAGTGTGAGATCTACCGAGCGATGAGGAATGGAGACATAATGACATTATGTCTGCGAGCCGCCGTTAATGTTGTCTCCCTGAGAAGTGTAGGCAATGGAGATAAAAGGAGGGACACTATTGCAGTTCGTGGAAAGAAGAATACTCCCATTTTCTTAAAGTAAAAGTAGCGATACTACAATGTAGACGTGGGTCAAAAAGCATCAAAACATACGTAAAAGAGTACCAACAGTAAGAGTGCTCAGTATGCAGAATGTCCACATGTCACAAGTTTTAAGAGTTCAAAATGTGTCACAAAATTGTTCGCAAAATAGCCAAAGAAAAAAATAGGGCTTAATTGGTTCATGCATGGCTTGTAATAATGAGATTCTAAATCTACAACGTAACTTGTTGACTAAAGTTTTCAAATGATTGTAGTGGAGTAAAATGTACAATAGGCCTATTTGCCTCTGAGATGTAGTGGAATAGAAGTATAAAACATTGATAGATGGAAGTATACCTCAAAATTCAGAACTCTGTCTATGACTATTAGATCTGCAGTATGTGGTTTCATTCTGTGGTTCTAACGTTTTCTGGATCACGGCCCACTTGGTCTTGAAAGTGTTTCAGCTTGGGTCAATGGAACTAACGTATAGTATGTATACTTTAAGTTCTTATTTATTGTTATCACGGTTTAACATTAATGTTAAATTATCATGAAATGTGTTTTGCCAATTATTTTGGGGGGGCCCTCTTGCAATACCCTCGGGGCCCACCAGCGGGCCCCGCCCCACAGGTTGAGAAACGCTGGTTATAAATTCACGTAGGCAGCACATACGCATTATTATTAGTCTTGAATAGTGGACAGAGTTTTATACCGAAATCAATAGCTTCCCCCGACTGCCTTGATTTGTCATTATAGATTCTGTTCATAAAGTTAAGTATAAGCCATTATCAAGACTGGAGTCATTTCCGAGATTTATGCCAGGTAATGAGGTCCTTTCAATCCCGGCTGTAGTTGTCAAAAGGCTGTGTTGTGGAGCCGTGTGTGTGTGTGTGTGTGTGTGTGTGTGTGTGTGTGTGTGTGTGTGTGTGTGTGTGTGTGTGTGTGTGGGGGGGAGAATGATGTGGAAATTCATGAGCAGACATAAATTGTGTCCACGCCGCATGATATTTGCATCCAGTCCCCTAGAACCTTATATCAATACTCTCCAGCCATGGCTTCCATCTACTTGATTACCTCACAGAAGGGGGGCAATTGGAAAGGAGGAGAAAATGGAGGAAATAGACTAAAAGAAAGAAAGAAAGATTTTTTTTATGTATTCATATTTTTTGTTCATTTTCAATTCATTATTGTGCCGGTTTAACCCCGTGCTGTCCCTGTTTTGGGTTATTACAGGCAATTTTTTTATTATAATTTGTTCTCCAAAAAATAGCCAATCTACAAGTTCAGAACGTGTTGCACAAGCTTGTAGATCTGCTATTTTTGTGGGAAGACGAAAATAGACAATGACCGTCTGTAAATAATTTATGCTCTTTATGAGCGTTCTGAAATCGGAGGAGATTTACGAATGCACCCAAACAGTTGTACGGTGCCACAAACTCATGCTGCAGTTTTAGTTTTTTACTTTAATATTTATTGTAAGTCTGAACATGCTGCATGGAATGATTTGTCTGAAATTGGAAAGATTTGGCTACTTTACTAAAATGTGAAGCACAGAGAGACACTATTGTTGGTTATTAAAGTAGATATGGGTAATTCACAAGACACAATGGTAATTCATGCTATTCCGTCAAATGTGTCTTCCGTGCATGCGCGCATGCGCCTGTGTGTGCATGTGCGTGCACGCCCCAATAGGGCCATCCCAGTCCAGTTATTTTGTAAATTAATGCACTATACCTACTTCATCATAAAAGAGTGTCGCGCACAAGCAGTGATCTACAATTTTTCACTATTTCTGAATGTTTTTTTTAAATAGTAATAAAAAAAGGGACGGCTTTGGACACACAGGGTTTCCGCCTGACAGTGACGATAATGCAACATGTCTAGTGATGCCATAGAGGAGTCAATGGTGCATGAGAGGCAGTCAGGCTGTCTGCTAGTGTTTTGTTTTGGATCGTGATCTGACCTGCCTCTGGCCTCGCTGCTGCCAACAGTCTGTCTTCTACGAATTAGTGTAGGTCCACTGTTTCTTTCTTTCTTTCATTCCTTCGTTCTCTTTCTTTCTTTCTTTCTTTCTTTCTTTCTTTCTTTCTTTCTCTCTTTCTTTCTTTCTGCGTGCGTGCATGCTTGCGTGCGTGATGTCAAGTCATCTTTATCTACGGTATAGCAAATTTAAAAACAACAGCCATTGACCCAAAGTGCTTTCCAATCAAGGAACTCACAGATAAAAACAAAAAACAAAGCCAAACAAATCTATCAAAAATTATGAAAAAACACATTAAAATGCATGTAGTGTAAGGACAGAGTGGACATAAACCATGGGGCATATTCCTCACACGGAAGTAAAAACCAGGGAGAGGAGGTGGGTCTTTAGATTTGATTTAAACATGTCTATGGTGGGACTTCATGTGAAATGGGAGACTATTCCAAAGTTTGGGGGCGGCTAGAGAGAAAACCCCGGTCACCTTTTGGAAATATTTGAATATTTGTGACATTTTTAACACCATAATTCTTGTATGGGGTCCTTGGCACAAAATCTTTGGGGGGAGGGGGGGTCCTTGACATGAAAACAGTTTGAGAAACCACCTAAATAAGCCATTGTGCTTTTATGAGCTATCCAGTTTACAGGACCGATGATTGTAAATTGTACTTCCCTGTACTGTTTCCATGTCTTTCTAAATAATGTGCTTCAATCAACCCTATAGGGGCAGAATATGGAGTTAGTTGTGTTGGTGTTGGTGTTGTGTTTAGTTGTTGATGTTGTGTCAGTATAGCAGACAGTACCAGACAGACTGTCTGGTAGTAGTGTAATGTAGTGTGTTGTCCTGCACCGCGTCTGTTCTGTGTCTCACGGCCAACAGTGTGTGTGTGTGTGTGTGTGTGTGTGTGTGTGTGTGTGTGTGTGTGTGTGTGTGTGTGTGTGTGTGTGTGTGTGTGTGTGTGTGTGTGTGTGTGTGTGTGTGTGTGTGTGTTAGAATAATAAATACAGTCCAAAGTTAAAAAATGGACTCAACTGACTGTTCTAGATTCAGTGTGCAAAGTAAAGTAGGTGGATCCACCACCTCACACAACCTGGCACCAAACCCAAAAATAATTCCCCCACATAACAAAACACCACTTCCAGCAGAACTCTTGCTGTCCCTGCTCCTACGAGACAACAAGATCAACGATCAACACCTCAAACACCAGCTCTAAAACCAGACCCCCAAATAGTCCTTGATGTATTTGGCCGTGGACCCTCATCAACATTTTCAGATTTCAGAAAAGAACAGATCTAAGCTCTCGATGTGTCACGACCATGAGCTTAGATAGATAGTAGATCGGCAATTGTTGAATATCCAAAGTATACAATAGGATTAAAGTGGTTATAGTGATGCTATATTAACTAATTTAGCTGAGGACCCTCTGGAGCCCCCCTCAGGGACCCCACTTTGAGAACCACTAGCCCCCAGAAAGAGCCAGACCACGTCAGAGGAGGAGGAGGAGGAGGAGGAGGTCTTACCTTGAAGTCGCAGATGCACGTGACCGTGTCCCCGATTCGCAGACACTCCCCGTCGAACTTGCACGTGTTCGTGTCGCACAAGAACAGGTCTGTGTCCCGGTCGTCGAAACCTGAAGGGTCAAAGGGCAAACAGGGGTCAGTGGGAGGGTCAGCGGTGACAAACTGTTTCTCCATGCAGCCCTCGAGCCTCAGTCGTTCATTCATTTGTGCGTTTGTTTGTTTGTTTGTTTGTTCGTTCATTCATTCATTGATTGATTCATGTGTTTCACCGTTGAATCCCAGCTCTCTCAGTAGAAGATGCTTTTATAAATTTGCTGCTTTTGTCTGTCTGCTTTTGTTTCTCACCCCAAAACATGTGCGAGTGCTCATTTCAATACTTCAATTCGGCAGGGAACAGCCGGATCTACAAGCTCTCATCGCATTGCGAGCTTGTAGATCGGCTATTCTCGTCCCGCCCGAATGTCCGCGCCTTTTTTACGACATGCCCAGAATAGAGACGCTAAGAGTTGATGCAGTTAAGAAGGTTTTTTTTTGAGAATCGCTGCTTTATGCTATTTCCCTCTGAGCTTATTAAAGGAAGCTCCTATCAGTCTGCGAGCAAAACGGACTCGTGGGCATGGTCCTGCATGAGGGAAACGCCAGGGTATGATCCGATTCAGCCCGAGTTAGGCATCTCAGATGACTCCAGCCAAGCGTCCCAAATCGAATCACGCGGTCACATGGGCACGCCATGGCCAGTGCAGCTAGCTGCAGGCTATCACTCTACCTGAGAGGGATCATTGCTTATAAACAGCAGCCCACATGGCCCAAGTAGCCTTTTGCATGTTTAAGTGCACGGATACTTACTTTGACTTAATTACAAGTGGCACCACTGAGTTTCTTGGGTCTGTAATTTTGTAGCCAGCAGTGGTGGTAGTAGTACTCTGATTTATTTACTTAAGTAAAAGGACCGATACCACAATGTAAGAAATACTCTGTTATACAAGTAAAAGCCCTGGATTCAGAATTTGCCTTAGAAAAAGGTACTAGAAGTATTGGCATCACAGTGCTGTATACTTCAAGTAAAAAAGAAAAAGCAATAGCACTAATATATGCAGAATGTCACCATTCACCAGGTTTTTTCCAAGGTTTTCAACATTTCTTTTTTTGAAAATAGCAGCTTGTTAGCTTCTACATCTGCTATTTAAAAAAATGCATTCTTCTATGCTGCCACCAAAATGTGGAATGACCTTCCAAAAGCAGGAAGATTCTCCACTCCCAGTCCCTACCCAAAATAAAAACTAAACTAAAAGAATTCCTGTTCTCAAAATACAAGTGGACAATAGTTAAACCCCTTGAACATCCTGATAGTAGAATCCTCAGCTTTCTCTGTAAATATATCATGATTCTACTGAGCTTTATCGCAATATGCTTTTTCATTGTATTGTATTACTGATGAATTGTAGCCTGACACTCAGCCTGAATTTTTATTTCGTTTCACTCCATTATTCAGTCTGAAAGCCCTCTCAATGCAGCGGAGTTCTGAGATGGGGGCGTGGCCAAAGTGGGACTCCACTATGAACCAACGCGATTGGTTCATACTGGATTGTCCCGATCCCGATTCGTCGTACAGATTTTCAACCGAGAAACACCCGCCTTCGAAAGCGTCACCAGACCCTGAATGCTAGGCAAAGGATTCAGGGGGTGGAGCCAGGCTAGATGAATTGAGCACAATGGACCACAATGGAGACATGCCCCCCTAGGACAGGGCTTTTTTGTTATATACTTTTAGCATAACATTTGACTATACTGTACTTACTTACACGCGTGCACGCACGTGCTTTGTTCCCGGTGTCTTTTCTAATTGGCTTATGAGTTATAATATCATCTAAAAATCACAGCTAATTTGACACAGTAAAGTTTAATTGTAAAGTGCATGAAATGAATATATAAATATTTGTTTTACCAAGTATGACCATGACATTGTCACGCATCAGAAATATAAGATAGAAAATATGAAAAAGTACAACTTGTATGAAACAATTAGACCCATGAGTAATGGCATTTAAATTGCTACCCAGAAAAGCCATATTTCAATAATTTAGCCAATATAAAAATAAATAGATCTCAGTATCAATTCTCATTAGTTGAAATGCACTCAAATTACAGTGACAGGCAATGCTGTAGTGTTGCCATAGCAACCACATCCAGCTATGTAGGATCAAAGTATGGCTACCCTGGTGTGAATGAGCCAATTGGACCACCAGGGGTCCAAATGGACCCTTACGGGTCTGTGACTGAGAGTGTTCCTTTCCAGATTTAACAGATTTTATGAACGTGGAATAATTTGTCCATAGCCAATATCAGAAAAAATAAGAGTACCTCAAGGACAGAGATTGGGAACCTTTACTATTAAAAAGAGATTTTTGGGCCCTAAATAAATTTATACATTTAAAAATCTACTGAAAAACATGTTTGAGCCTTATATCTCTGTCTCTGTCGGGTGTCCAAAACTGTTACTTTTCAAATTCAAACGCATCAAAAGTAGCAGATCGACAAACTCGAAAATAGCCCGATAGATCATCTATTTTCCCAGTTTATTGGTGCCGGGTCTAGTTTGGTTTCTCTTGTGGGTCTCTAGCTAAAATGCTTGGGAACCACGGCTCTAGAACCACAGGTTGCATACCCCTGCCCTAGGAGTACCCCAAAGTAGTGTACTAGTAGTAGTCATCTGAGAAACACTGATTTAAGTTACAAACACTTAATTAATCAGGCTACAAGCTTTTCCTGTGTAAGAAACACTATCTGTAGCTCTGAGGCAGCCTTGTCACCCCAAGGCTACGTCTCTCTCTCTCCCTCTCTCCCTCCCTCTCCCTCTCTCTCTCTCTCTCTCTCTCTCTCTCTCTCTCTCTCTCTCTCTCTCTCCATTCTGGGTGTAAATCCAGCTTCTATAAAACATGAATGTGATGGGTGTCAGTGTCAAAGCCGTCACGGTGACAGCAGAGATTTGCCGTCACCGCGGGGCCTGGTTCATTAAGAACGTGATCCGTCGCGTGCTGCGTGCCGCGAATAACAACAACATAAACAAACCTTTGAAGCTATATAGCGCTATTAGCCTCTGCTCATGTCACTTTTCACTTAACCTCTTTGGTTGAGTAATTCTCACCCCAAAAATTACTTATTTTCTATCAATTGCACATGCCATGAAGCCTTGAATTCATGGAGATGTTTTTTGTTTTTGTCACATTCCTAAGCCAATAACAATTTTTTGAACATTTTGATTAGAAAAATCACAACAAAGCAAAATCAATGGCCGTATTCCCACAGATTACATACAGATAACATTAGGTGTCAGACATACAGACAGACGGTATGTGGAGGTATTACAGGGGATACTTGAGAGAAAGTGAAAAAATATGAAATGATGAAAAACTAGAAAGTGCTCCTCGGAGCACATGTCTCCGCCAGGTCAGGTACGTTATTGTGGCCTCCTGGTGGCGCTATAATAGGCCAATGTGAAAAGGGTGCCATTTGATCAAGGGCTTTTCACTGCAATCGGACACTGCATTCATGATTTGAGGCATTTTGTTCCAAAAATATGTTTGCAAAATTAGACCTGCTGGTGGCGCTATAGCAGGCCAATGTGAAAAGGGTGGCATTTCTTCGTCGGCCTAATAGAAATGTGCGTGTGAAATTTCACGGAAATCGCAAGCTGCGTTCATGATTTGAGGCATTTTGTTCAAAACGGAACAATCCTGCAAACTTTGGAAGCCAATCTTAGGCAATCAGGATGGAATATGGGAAATCGGATAAATCCGTGTTGATCACATGACTATAGAGATACTGTGTACCGATTTGTGTGATGTTTGGACAAAATCTGTAGGAGTAGTATCAATAAATGTGTTTTGCACATATCGGCCTCCTGGTGGCGCTATAACAGGCCAATCTGAAAAATTAGACAAGGGGTAAAACATACTCTCTCGCCATGCCTGTCGGCCTGGCGGAGACAATAAACTGTGTGAACCGGCTGATCTGCAAAGTCAATTAAATCAAAAACTTGATTAGCACAACTGTTACTGAATAATTATAAATGTTATGTTCTATGGCCACCGTTTATTATAAACAATCTGCTCAGGAGGCACTATAATTGCAACTCTTTTTTTGAGATACTTTTTCTGTTGTTAAATTAGAATCCAGAAAAGTAACAGTTTTGGACATATATAGAGACGATATGTGGCTATGATTTTCTCAGTTTTCTAAACTATAATATTCTATATTATATAAGTAGTCAGGTAAAAGTTGGACCTGACAGGCAAGCATGGAAAATGATGCAGAAGACAAAATAGTTTGAGAACCACTGTGTTGGTTGACTAGCATTTTATCAGTCATTCACCCCCTTTCTTTAACCACTTGAACCCTACATTCCTATTCCGGGGGGGGGGGGAACGTTTGCCAAAAATAGCCGATTTGCGATGCGTTGGTGTCGCGTTACCAACAAAATTGCCTATTTTTGGCAAAGAGATTTGGTGTAGAGTGAAAAAAGAGCGTACCAAGTACAGTTGCAACTCAGGTCCTTTTTACCAAGTATAGGTAGGCCTGTTACGATTATTACATAATCGCCTAATCGCAATTATTTGAGATAATCACAATATTTTTTTCATAATCGTCATAATTGTTTCCACGTTGAAAAATGTTCATGCATTATTCTGGAACGTTGGAATGTTGGAATGTTCCAAAAGTAGTGGAAACATCTACACGTTGTGAGCTTGTAGATCTGCTACATGCACTATTTGTGAAACATTTCTAAAGTATGGTTATTAAATATGTCTGTCATGTCTTTGTCAATTAAAATTATTTGGCATATAAACCCTGTGCAACTTTTATTTACGAAGCCTAACAAGCCAGATAGAAAGTACATATGTTTTATTATGTACAGTATACTGTATGTTCCAATGTTCAATGCCAAGATCACAATTATCCGTCAAGCTAAAGCTCTTAATCGTGACAGCTCTAAGTATAGGTTAAGTTAGTGGTAAATACTTGCAGAGCTTTGCAATGCGAAACGGGAAAAACAAAACACAGCATCAAGGGCAGTGTAGCTGTAAAGAAAAGCTGTCCACTGGGGGCCAGCGGCCTGCAGGCGCACTACAGGCCAAACCAACACCTTATATAACAACTTATTTTGCCTCCCAATTAAGGTAATTAAAAGTCAACCTCATAGAATTTACAAAGACAAGCTTTTAAAAGAAAACCTCATAGAATTTACAAAGACATGCTTTTAATCGCGGCCTCGGAAAGAAACCTTGGGGCTTTGCATTTTTTCCCCCTGCATGTTCATTGAATCCTTAACGAAGGCCGTCATGTCCAGAAGGGGATGTAACAAAGTTGGGTTGGCGTTAATGTTCGAGGATGAGTCAATACAAGCAGCATTTGATTTGTCCCTGTGTTGGGGGCGTGACATTATAAACGATAATGTTCCAAATCAGTTGGTCCATCCATCATCCATTTTTTCTCCTCAGTGAGTTGACCAATCAATCTGAACTTGCACATACTGTACTGTTACTGTACTGCAGGCATTGACTATGAAGTGGATTTTTGTTTATTTTTTTTATTTTAGCCAATCATTTCTATACTTTCTGCATATGCAGGGACTGAGGAAGTCGCAGTTTCTGCCACAGGATCTGTAGTCACGGTCCCATAGTCCGGATGGACGGCAAAGGCATGGTTCCATGGGATCCGTAGTTGCGGTTGCAGCAGGTCCCATAGTCCAGGCAGACGGTGGCTGGATATGTGGGTATAGCTGATCTAACAAGGTTGCAACGCATTGTGAGCTTGTTGATCAGTTTGATGATTAAGTATTCTTTCTGAGGCCGCAATTAAAGCACGTCTTTGTAAATGCGATGAGGGTTCATTTAATTACATTAATCGGAAGACAAAGTAAGTTGTTGGTTTGGTGGTTAATGCTTGACTGACAAATTCATAGATTACCATATTTCAAAACCAACCAAATGAATGACGCCCTGTTAATGGCATGTAATTATAGGGGACACATTACTTTTTCTTCAAAACAGCGAAAATAGCTGATCTACAAGCTCACAGCGCATTGTGGTGCGACGGGGTTGTGGGCTTGTACGAACTAGGGCATTCATTTATTAAAAGAACTGCTGTGGCATCACATCCTAAAAATGTGTGATACATTTGATCTTTTGTTGTTGTTGCTTTGATGTTGCGTAAAGCACTTCATGATCAACCTGCTAAGTGTTCACATTTATAAATACATTATGAATGCATTTCACTTGAACTAATGTGTTGCTATAAGGTCTACTAGCTCTGCAGTGCATAGTGAAGCCTTTGTGCACACACACACACACGCACGTACGCACACGCAAATCAAAGCTTTTATGCTTTTTACAACAGAAAAAGGAGGGGTCTATTATTTCAGCAGGCCAGTGGAAATGGGTTCTGTTATGAAGAGCCAACTGTTATCTTCAACCCTGCATAGTTTAATGTGCACCGCTTGGATTTTTAGTTTTTTTTATCAGTGACAGTATTCTAAATTTAAGTCAACAGTTCAGCCTAATGCATCTGTTCCTCCAGATGCTAGAGAGAGTAAAAAAAAAGAAAAGAAAAGAAAAGGCATAACTCTTCTCTATCCTTGTATTGCCTGAATTTTAAACAATGAAAGAAAAAAAAACATCATAATTTGTAGAGTCTGAGCGGGTTCTCAACCCGTGCACATGATTTTTTGGGGGGGGGGTCCCCAGATGACAGTAAAGTGGCAATTTAAGGACTTTTAAGACCTTTTTAATACCTTAACATATTTTTAAAAAATAAAAAAAGACCATTACTGCATCAAAAGTAATCAACAAACTATACTAATAAAAACTGGTCAAACATTGGCCAAATTGTCAAACAATATAAGAGATAGGCAAAAATTGCCGATCTACAAGCTCACAGCGCCTCGCAACAGGTATCTATCTGTGGGAATTGTGTCAAACTAAATATAACGCCTCAACGTCTACATTCCAAGTGTTTGTCAGAGTGGGGGGTCCCCAGTCCAAATCATGATTATTTTGGCGGGTCACAGCCTGAAGAACCACTGTCCTAGACCACCAATTATCGATGTTTAATAAATAACATTAAATATTTAAGAAAACCTTTTCAGATGGGGGTCCGCGGCCAAATATATATATATATATTTAGGTGGTTAATGGCATGAAAAGGTTTGAGAACTACTGACATAGGATGCCAGGTTTAAAGTGGTCCGAAAATCAGGACACACCGGCTACATAATAATCAATGGCGTCACAAAAGTTAAAACAGTGGCGATAGCGATATTTCAGTCTGTCTCTCTGCTAATAACATAGTGGAGACAGGTCTGGTCAAGAGACGCAGCGTCAGTCGCAGACAAACATCATGAGCAAAGATACGGCCATAATGACATTAGAAAGTACAAAGTGGTCAAAGGGACAAAGATTAAGGAGGCAATCCGGAACTTATCCTTAATGAATAAAACCTTATTCATTTATGGGGGCGCCGACAGGCGAGCGGTTAAGGCGCGTAAACCACCTAGACACCGAGTCCCCGGTTTGATTCCAGCATGGCCCGCCCGGCCGGCGGACCTTTGCTGCATGGCACTTCCAGTGGTGGAAAAAGTACTCGAATTGTTTTACTTATGTAAAAGTATCAATACTGCAATGTAGAAATACTCTGTTACAAGTAAATGTCTGGAATTCAAAATTTTACTTGAGTAAAAGTACAAAAGTATTGGTGTCAAAATGTACTTAAAGTACCAAAAGTGGAAAGTACTCATTCTGCAGAGTGTCCCGTTTCACAAGTTTTCAAATGTACAAAATGTATTAAAATCTTTTGAAAATAGACGATCTACAAGCTCACAATGCGTCGCATGGCGACGCATTGTGAGCTTGTGAAATGGCCGAAATGTATATAGGACTGAAGTGGGTAATGTATGTTTTCAAATTATTCTAGTGGAGTAAAAGTATAATATTTGCCTCCGAGATGTAGTGGAGTAGAATTAAAAGTATTGAAAATTTGAAATACTCCGGTAAAGTAAAAGTACCTCAAAGTTGTACTTAAGTACAGTACTTGAGTAAATTACTTAGCTACTTTACACCACTGGTCACTTCCCTCTCTCTCTCCCTCTCTCTCTCTCTCTCCCCGTTTCCTGTCTCTCTATAGTCTATACTGACACTAATACTAAAGGCAAGGCAAGCCTGGTTCATTTATGAAAAAAATATGAAATGTGGATACAAGATTTCTGCCCGACAGCACAGATATCAAACTGGGCTCGTTGCAATTTTAAAAGTTTTAGAATCACTACTCTAACAAGGCCAAAAGCACTTTCTCCAGAATGAGGACTTTTACTTTTGGTACTTTGAGTAGATTTTGATGCCAATACTTTTGTGCTTTCACTCAAGTACAATGTTGAATACAGGACGTTTACTTAGTAACAAAGTATATTCTACATTGTGTTGCTGATACTTTTACTTAAAGGACCACTTCACCCATTTCCAACCCATCTTCATATAATTGGTCCTCACCTAATGCTCATTATATAGTCTGTCGGGTGGAAACCTCATTTATGTCCAAAGCTGTTACTTTTCAGGATTTAAATTCAAACGCATCAAAAGTAGCAGATCTACAAGCTCAAAACATGCAGATCTGCTACTTTTAATGCTTTTGTGTGACGCTGTAGTATGATCAAGTAGGGCATTAATTTACAAAAAAACACAAAAAGTTAAAATACGGAGATAAGAGAGGTTTCTGCCAACACAGCAACGATATAATTGGTATAATGTTTTTGTACTCACTTTTCTGCCCTCTTCTGAGACACAGAGTGAGTAGACAAAAATGGTGCCATCTTAATGAGCATTATTATAAGATTATTATAACCAATTATACGAAGATGAGGTTGAAAAAGAGTGAAGTGGTCCTTTAAGTAAAAAAGAAAAACTCCACTGGAGCAGCATTGAAACACAACAGCAGGCCACTGTATGGATGCTATTAACATGTACCACCTCCCACAACAAGCACAAACAGCCTTAATGTCCTGAGCTTTGCTCACATCAATATCCACTTTGCAAGCTCCGCCATAGCATGCAATTTTTCTGCAGTGATGATTCATAGATTTTCCATTATGACGGATAACACCCGGGCCAAACAGCAATAAGCTATACAGTATTACAGTATTACAGTACAGTATAGCTCCGCGCCACCACCCTAAAGGCTCTGCTTTGGCTCCGTGACAGGCTAGCAGGGAATAATCATTTGCAGAAGATTATTGGTTCCCAAAACGTTCTCAGCTGAGACCCGAAAGTTACATTTCGGTGTCTCTGCGCCGGAGACACAAACTTACTTACCCCAAAAAATGACATTATGAATTAACCACATATTTAGCAGTGAAAATTGCCGATCTACAAGCACTATTTCTTAATTCTAATATATTTTTTTACATTCATGGAATTTATTTACTTTTTAACAGTTTTATTGTATTTATTTATTTATTTTTACGATTTTTAAAAAATCTTTTGAAATAATATTTATTCTTTTTTTGGAGGAAACAGTCTAGAAGCAGAGTATGCCAGCATTCAATCATAGACGCAGAAGCAAGCGACATGAGAATGTATATTCAAATGCTGTACTTAAATACAATTTTGAGGTAATTTTAATACACGTTTTGATAGTTTACACTTCTTCACCACTACTTCTCAGAGGCAAATATCGTACCCTTCACGCCACTACAATTATTTGACATTTTTAGTTTCTAGTTACTTACTAGCACAAACACACAGAGCTTACGTACAGTAAGTGGTTATATAATTCATATTTTTTTAAAGTTTAGTTCCCGGAGGTTCCTTCCTAGACAAGCAGTGGAGTCAAAAATACAATATTTGTCTTTGAAATGTAGTGGAGTGGAAGTCATAAGCTTCCATAAAACAAATACGCAAGTAAAGCTGGGCGTATACTGTACGTTTTTTAGAAATGTTATTAAATTACTACTCATACTATCAAGAACGAACACACCATTCAAAGTCATTGGGGGACCGAATAGAACAGGGCGGCCGTGTCCATTGAGTTCAAGGGAGAAGTGTCATGTGCCACGTCCAAAACTGTTACTTTTCAGGATTTCAAAATAATCAAAAGTAGCAGATCCACAAGCTCGAAACGTGTCGCTTCGCGCCACGTTTCGAGCTTGCGGATCTGCTACTTTTGATGCTTTTGTGTGACGCTTTAGCATGATCAACTAGGGCGTTAATTTACGAAAAAACACAAAAAGTTAGAATATGGAGATAAGCGGTTGCTCTACCGACGGCAACGATATTCGGTTCCTCAAGCTATACGAGTAAATTGTTGCCGTCGGGCAGAAACCTCATATCTCCATATTTCAACGTATGTTTTTTTTTTAGGCCAACTTTGTCATACATGAGTGTCGCACTAAAGTAGTGAAAATAGACGATCTACAAGCTCACCATGATTGTTGATCGTCTTTTTCAAAATATTTTTTTTGTTTTGTTACAATAATAAAAGGGAACTGGTTTGAAGATACAGAGTTTCCACCGCCGGCAGCGATGAAATTGTACGAGATATAAAGCCAAAAAACTCTTGGTAATGAGCTCACACTGTCTGTTTCTTGGCCGTTGTGTTGACAATATCTCCATGCAAGGCATCCATTATGGTAAGAAATTGGGCCATTTCCTTACTTCTTACCTTCACAGGTGTTACCAGTGATACTAATGAAGGCTCTGTTCCATCTAGTGCAGCAGAGCCTTTCCGGTGTGCCAGCATGCACAACAGTTTGACCTGAATGGTAGTATCATTGGTCACACCTGTGAAGGAAGTAAGGAAACTGCCTGATTTTTCTTGCCAATATGGCTGCTGTGCATAGAGCCCCATTAAGAACCTCTCACTCCGCTATGCAGCTCCGAGATGAGGTCCTACACCGAGGTCTCCCAGAATCGGTTGAACGGCCGCAAAGGGTCCGCTGTTCACTCTTTTCGCCACATCGTATCCAGAAACTAATGGTAGATTTCCAAACTGTACAGATGTTTAAGGTATGGTCCGGCATCATACATTTTAGGTCAGGGACGAAACTACCCGTTTAAATCGCTTATTTAGTCAGTCTGTGGCCATGTTGGACCATTGTAGCCCAACCGGGAGCAGTATTGGCACCGGACGTAGGGGGTTTTCCGGGTTGAATGGGAAACATGGCCACAGGCTGACTAAATGAGCGATTTAACAGGGTAGTTTCGTCCCCGACCGAAAATATTTTGTGCCAGACCAAACCTTAAACATCTGTACGCTTTGGAATCTACCATTAGTTTTTGGATACGATGTGGCGAAAAGGGTAAACAGCGGACCCGTTCAACCGATTCTGGGAGACCTCGGCGTAGGACCTCATCTCGGAGCTGTATAGCGGAGTGAGAGGTTCTTAATGGGGCTACTGTGCATAGATAGCCTGGTAAACACCCCCTCCCTCCGGAAATCTCATGCATTGCATTGCATTTGGTTTCAGGAAGGAGGGTCTGGGATTGCTCACAGAGTAAAGCTGCCCGAACCGCTGTGCATACGAACCAATCAGCGGCTGCTAGGGGCGGGATCATCCAATCACCTGCCTAGTAGCTTGAAAAAATGAAACTCCGTCTGTCATCGATTCTGCGCCCGAAGTCTCAGATGCAAGTACGCTGTGAAACAAAATGTGTGTCGCAAGCTTCTTCCATTTGACGGAGTGAGGTTAGTGCATAGAGCCCATTGTCAATAAAGCTGCATATAGACTAGACTACGGAAATGTGTCTCGTATTTCAATAATGTAAACGTGATTGATTTGTTGAACGGACCAAACTACACAGTTTACAGAGAACAACACCCCATCTGACGTTCAGAACATCTGATACAATAGAAAGATTAGTTATTATAAGATTAAAATGATATTCGCCATTACAGTATATCTCTGGCCAAAAGCCTTCAAAACAGTTGAATAAGTTAACTAATACATAATTTCTTTCAATATATTTAAAACATTTTTTAATTAAAAGCCTAGTAGTTGTAAGTTTCACTTCCTCTACAAAGGTGTTGTTTTGAGTGTGTGTGTTACTGCATGTAGATACAGTCTGCCTCTGGGATCAGGTTACATTCACAGAGTCGTTGTTGTTCATTCTCATGGAAACGGTACTGAGGGCGAGACAGCCTCAAATGGTCCAGTAACGATCCTGTGTTCCCGTTCAGTAATGATGCCAAATAGGTCCGTTCAGAGCACGAGAGCCCAGTCCTTCAGTTCACCGACTTTATGGCAAGTCGCTTTTACCCACTAAGACCCGAGGCCGATTCTACAAATGCCTTCTAAATCTGCAGTTCTCACACTTTCAATATTTTTCAAAAAAAGTTCAAAAATAGCAGATGCACAAGATCGTACCTATGTGCTATTTTTGAATAGCCAACGCAAAAACGCATCTAAAATGGCACAGATGCTTTCCCTGTTTTAATGGGTTGACACTTAATGGAACCAGCCTCCTATCTGTAATATGTGTTTTAGATCCAAAATCGCTTAGACTCGGAAGAATTGAATTACAGATTTCTACAATACATATCCAGTCGAGCTGTTGAATGCTAAAATGGCTTGCCATACACTGACTGCATACAGAGATACTATTATCAATCACTACTCACGGAGTTGAGGAAAGCTGCCTCAATAAGCCTCTCTTGCGTCCAGTGGTGGACAAAGTAATCAAGTGGTACTTGTGTCAAAGTATACATAGCCTACTCCTGGTGCAAATATTACTCAACTTTTCACTCAAAGTTCATCATCTCTCAAATTTGTACTTGGGTAAAAGTACTGGAGTAATTGCTCTTAAAAAGAAGAAGGTTTGCACAAAAAGTATGTGACTGTCTGTGATACGGAGACAGTGGTGGAAGTACTGAAGCTTGTTTTTGTTGAGTAAAAGTAGCAATACCACACGATAGAATTACTCTGTTACAAGTAAAAGCCCTGTGTTTAAACTTTTACTTAAGTAAATGTACAACAAATTAGTTGCATCACAAATCTTAGAATTCTCATTACGTAGAATGTCCCATTTCACAAATCTTTTGAAATGTTCAAAGGTCTACAAGCTCACAAAACGCACGTTGTGAGCTTGTAGATCTGATATTTTCAAATAGCCAAAGTATAAAATAGGGCTTAAGCATCTTGTTTTGCATCTTAATGAATATTTTGTAATAATAATCTAAACCTGCTTTTTGATGACCTTTGATATGTTTTCGACAGTTCACAGCCACCCCTCAAATAATCGCCAAAAATATTGATAATTAACTTATTTGTATTATGATTGTTACTGTTGTTACTTTTCAGGATTCAAATTCAAAAACATCAAATGTAGCAGATCGACAAGCTCAAATTTCGAGCTTGCAGATCTGCTATTTTTGATGCTTTTGTGTGACGCTGTAGTATGATCAGGTAGGGCGTTAATTTATGAAGAAAATAACACCAAAAGTTTAAATATGGAGATAAGAGGTTTTATGCCCGACGGCAACGAAACAATCGTGTCTGCTTCAAGCCGCGACTATGCCCCAAGTTCCGTTATTAATTAACAAACTGTACATTGATAGATTTAGCCCCCCCTTACGCGCGGTTTTGTGTAATCATTTACTGCGGTTGATGTAAGGCCATTTGTTAGCATGCTTTATGGCATTCTAGCAAGCCATTTAGTTGACAAGCGAGAGGAATTACCTCTCCCCACCTCACAGGGTGTAAGTCATGTGTCACGATGTGACACCGCCGCCGTAGATCTATATTCACAGTCATTTGTAAGCAATCATGGTGCCACGTTGGTCACTTAATCGACTGTGATTTATAATCTGGTGCAGGTTTTTTTATTTATTTTTTGGGTACATCCCTATATTGTTGGGCCCCCCCGATGTTTAGGAAATCAATAACGTGATAAAATAGCCATCTAGGAAAACGTATGATTTAGAAACATTTTGCTTATTAAGAGGCGTCAAATATCGTCCCTGTCAGGTGGAAATTCCTCATACGGCCAAAACTGTTACTTTTCAGGATTCAAATAGAAAAATAACAAAAATAGCAGATCGACAAGGTCAAAACGCGTCGTTTTGCGCCACGTTTCAAGCTTGTAGATCTGGTATTTTTTGATAATTTTGCGTTACGCTGTAGTATGATCAAGGAGGGGAAAATAATGTGGAGATAAGAGGGTTTCTGCCCGACAGCAACGATATGCAATGGGGGTGCAGTGGTGGAAGAAGTACTCAGATGCTTTACATAAGAAAATGTAGCAATGCGACAATGTAGAAATACACGGTTACATACAAGTAAACGTCATTCAAATTGACTTTCTGTAAAAGTGCAAAAGTATTAACATCAATATATATTAAAAGTACTTTTGGTACTCCTAATGTTCCTTCAATGCCTCGCTCTAATTACACTCTTTAAAGAGAGTAATTAGACGTCCGGGTCAAAGATCTATATGCGCTCATGGTGTGGCGAGGAGTGCTGAAGCTCTTAACATACATGAGCGAGCAGCAAACTGGACATGGTGCATGGACCCAGCGCAGCGATATAGAGAGAGAGAGAGTTGCGTCACGCTTCGATCTCACCGCAAAGCGAGATCAAACATTGGAACTTCCTCATTGAGATAGAAAGATAACTTTCCGCATTTCATTCTTACAATGGGCAGTGCATGGCGGAAAGTAACTAAGTACATGTACTCAAGTACTGTACTACTTACGTACAATTTTGAGGATTTTTTTACTTTGCTGGAGTATTTCCATTTGTCTATACTTTTACTTCTACTCCACTACATCTCAGAGGCAAATATTGTACTTTTACTTCTACTCCACTACATCTCAGAGGCAAATATTGTACTTTTACTTCTACTCCACTACATCTCAGAGGCAAATATTGTACTTTTACTTCTACTCCACTACATCTCAGAGGCAAATATTGTACTTTTACTTCTACTCCACTACATCTCAGAGGCAAATATTGTACTTTTACATCGCTACAATTATTTGAAAACTTTAGTTACTACTGTAGTTACTTTGTAGATTTAGATTATTATTACAAAACATACATTAACCCTATGTAAACTTTGGCTATTTGAAAATAGCAGATCTACAAGCTGGGGAAAAAAAGTATTTTGTTCATGTTCGCGGCAATGATTCGTTCAAATGATTCGTTCACGTTCTCATTCAGTAGTGCTATTTTCTAGTGAGAAACACTATCGCGGGAGCGTTATAATTACGCCGCGCATACAGCCCGCCCTCCCGTCCTGTGTACGGGGGGAGGGGATGGGGGGCATGAACGATAGCGTGAACGTAACAGTTTCAGTAAGTGAACGAGCTCGTTCACGGCAATTAACTAGTTCTTTTGAACGAATCGATCATGAACGACCCATCACCATTCTGTTGCCCGGTGTGACGAGTGAGAGAGAGATATCTCAGTGACAACAGATCCTGTCACAACAAAGTGGACGCTGGACAGCCCTGCTCACGTGCAGCACACAAACCAAAAGGTGAATAAATTAAGAGTGTGCTGCTTTGTCTCAGACATCGCGCCGGTCACAAGCGAGAGACCGCTGTAAGTGATTGACCGTTCAAAGGAGCCGCCGCAGCGTTGTTGATCTAATCAAAAAGCTAAATGGGATAACTGCATGCCAGGAGTTTTACACCTCTGTATGCTACTAAAAGAGAATGGGCTGTCCATTCCAACGAGAACACAAGTTCAAGTACTGAATCAAGTAAAACACAGTTAATTTACAGCCTTGTTTTAAAAGCGACTGTTCAAAATGCAGCAATGTAAGCCTATATAGTAGGCTTTCTTTTGTAAGTCTCTTTTTTTCTTTTTTTCCTGTGTAATATGGGAATATGTTTAAGAACTATTCCCTAGCCTAGGCTACAGCAGGTTAATAACACAAACTCAATTTTGTCTGCTCATTTCTTTGTTTAATCACGTCCTCTCCTGTATGAGTTCTCTCTCCTGACTGGATGAAAATGGTATCTGAAAATGTAGTTTCTGTTTACTAAGGAACTGGAGAGACGGGGAGACCCCTCTTATAACACTACACCAATGATTGTCAGAATATAGACACTTCACTGTGTATATTTACACTTACTCTAACCAAAAAAATCACTTACTGTGCCTTTAAGTAGATGCCTTTATCCCCGGTGTATTACAATGAGTGCAACAAATACTTTAGGCTTATATTGCTGCATCACCAACGTTAAAGGCTACGGATACAAATACACAGTAAACAAACAAAGGTGAAAGTCACAGCATCCAGACAACATGTATCAAATGTACTTGTGTCTGCACAATCACACAGGTGTAGAGTAAACAAATAAGGGGGGAGAGACAGAAAATGCCATTTTGTTTTGTTACACCGGAGGTCGGAAGGCGGTGGAGGTCAGTGGTGGAAGAACTACTCAGATGTTGGAGTTAAGTAAAAGTAGCAATAAAACAGAGTGAGAACAGTATTTGTCCTGCATTCAAAATCTTACTTAAGTTAAAGTACAAAATTATTAACATCAATATATATTTAAAGTAGCGAAAGTAAAATATATATTTTTTTAGGGACCAGTTGGTCCCCGAGTTGTGTTTTTCATGAAAAATTGTATATTTGAGGTTTTGGTATACATACACTGTAAGCTATATTAAAATAGCCTATCTAAAGCTCACTTGTAGATCTGCTATTTTCATCTAATTAGATTTTTGATCAATTATTAATAATCTTAAATCTGTAACTAGTAACTAAAGTTATCAAATAAATGTAGTGGAGTAAAAAAGTACAACAGCTGCCTCTGAGATAGTGGTAGTAGAAGTATTTTAGAAATATCAAGACATTGAAATACCCATAAAAAGTGCCTTGAGTACAGTACTTGAGTAAAATGTACTTTTACTAGTTACAGTACGCCACTGGGCACCACGTTGTTTGTTTACGGTCTACAGTATGTGTGTGTTTTGTCTCAAGGTCGGCTCCCATGGCGATCAACACACAAACGTTTGGCCTCGTCCAATATTCGGTTACTCCACTGGCTTTTTTTCCCTACAGTGTATTGTGCACATGGTCTATGTCGGGAAATTCTATAAAGAAAATAGCAATAAAAGCAGATCTACAAGCTCAAAATGTGTCGCTTCGCGCCGCGGTTCGAGCTTGCAGATCGAGCTTGCGACGCTGTAGTATGATCAAGTAGGGCGTTAATTTTACGAAAAAGCACAACATGTTAAAATATGGAGATAAGAGTTTCTGCCCGACAGCAACGACGTAAAGGCAGGGGTTGACAAAAGGGAAAAGGGCGAAAGGGCCTTTTCTTTTCTGTGTGGAGTTTGCATGTTTTCCCCGTGTCTCCTAGGGTAGGTACCCTCACAAAAACATGGAGTAATCCTGGTCACTATACTGCCTCCCCCTGGTCAGCCGGGGCGCCTGATGGAGGGGAAGGGAACTGGTTGGAATAACGTGTTCCTTCCACGCGCTACGTCCTACCAGGGAAACTCTCCCCTGTCAGGTGACAAGAAGGTCAGTTGGCTCTCATGCATTGAAGGAGGCATGAGCTCGGCCCTGGCCTCCCTAGGTTGGCAGAGGGAAGGTAGTGCCCAGGATTACATAGACAATTGGCACTGGGTGTAAAAAATAGGGTTACAAAATTGTGGGATAAAAATTAGATTAAAAAAAAAAGGCAGGGGTTGACCAACCACAGTACTTGAGTGCTAGGTGAATGCTCAACTACAAGTGAAAGTGGCTCTGTCAAATTTGCACTTTTTTGTGTTTACATTTACTCAGCACATTGCCCTCAGTCTGTATTTTGGTGTTTTCACAGTTTGTTTTGCCAATATTGGTAGACGGGCATGTTTTTGGCGCTACCAAAACAAACAGTGAGAACACCAAAATACAGAGGGAGGCAGTGGTGGGAAAAGTACTCAAATGTTTTACTTAACTTAAAGGCATACTAGGTAACGTTTTCAACAAAACTAAAGTTAAATTGTATATCTTTTGTGAGTGGCAAAAGTTTCACAACACCCACTCCATGAATTTCACCCCCGGAAGCCTTTTATTTATATATTTTATATTGAACGTGGACTGGGGGGACTTTCCCGGGGAAATGACGTCATCTGGCCGGAAAACGGAGGTGGAAATGCACTGGTTTCCTGTTTGGCCAGGAACTACCGCAACGGTTTCCTGTTTGGCCAGGAACTATCGCGCTAATAACAAAAATGAACCTCACGCTGATTTTAAGAGAATGTAGGATTAGAAGATCGAAAAAGAACAGAAAAAGAAAGCACAGCTCATGGTAACTAATGCTCCACTGGCTAAGAGAAACGATCCGTAGATAGTATAAAACAATTAAAAGATCGCTTTTTGAAACGCTTCCGGCTTCCGGTGAAAACGAATGGAATTCTGGGTAATCGAGGACTTCGGAAATTGTATGCAGTGACGGTAGTGACCAGCAGAGGTTGCTAAAAATCGTTAGTTGTGAATTTGCATTGTACAACTTTAAGTAAAAGTATCAATACAGCAATGTAGAAGTTACTCTGTCACAAGTAAAAGTCCGGAATTCAAAATTTACAAAAGTATTGATATAAAAATGTACTTAAAATACCAAAAACAAAAGTACTAAAATGTTAGAAAATTGCAGATCTACAAGCTCACAACGCGTCGCTGTGCGACACGTTGTGAGCTTGTAGATCGGCTATTTTCAAATAGCCTAGGTAGACGGGTTACATACAGTACTACCTCTTGAACTCCCTAACATAGTGAAAGCCGTGGGGGAGGGAGGTTAAACAGCCAATGGCGTGCCACCGTGTCAGACGCCAGGACTACTTTGTACCCCCCCTCGCTCCAGGTGGAGATTACAGGGCAGCTGAATAATTAAAGAAAACAAGCTGGCGAGCATCAAATATTCAAAGGGGTAATGTTTATGTGCCCACAATTAGGGTGGCAAGCGGAGCGCTTACTCCTCTGAAAAGGAGAGGGCGCGTGGGGCCAAAACGTGACTCCTCCTGACTCCTCCTTACTCCTTCTCACTGCTTGGGGTTTCACAAGGTGTACTCAGATTATTATTATCATTTGTTTTGCGTAAAAGCAAAAGTAGCAATACCACACAATAAAGATGCTCTGTTACAAGTAAAAGGGTTTGTGCTCAAAATGTTACTTGAGTGAAAGTACAAAAAATATATCTATACAGTACCAAAGTATACAGTACATACTAAAATGTTTCAAAAATGTATAAAACTTTTGTGACAATAGCAGATCTACAATCTAACAATGTGTTGCATTGCGAGAATTTCCAACGCATTGTGGGTCTTTTGAATAGGCAAAGTATAACATATGGCTTTAAGTGGGTAATGTGTTTGTAATAATAATCTAAATCTGTAAAGTAACTACTGACTAAAGTTTTCAAATAATTGTTGCACGGTGAAACGTACAATGTATGCCTCTGAGATGTACTGGAGTAGAAATATATACAGTATATATAACATTTTTATATATTCAAGTAAAGTAAATGTACCTCAACATTTTAGTTACCGTACTCGAGTAAAAGTACTTTAGTTACTTTCCACCTGAGCGCAACACCAGAGCTGGGTGGAGATCAGCAACCCAGCCCTGTTTACAAACGTCTTGCTGATCAATAATGTAGCAGATTAATTAAACATGGAACCAGTGGGAGATCGTTCTTTGACCTCTACAAAGCCGCACGTCATGTTTTTGTTGTTTTATTCGTATCCCTCAGCCACGGCGGCGGAAAGTAACTAAGTACTTTAACTCAAGTGTTTAAGCACAATTTTGTGGTATACTTGATTATTTCCATTTTTCAATACTTTATGCTTTATTGCTGCAAAAACCTTAGAAAATAGCAGATCTAAAAGCTCACGACGCATCGCGATGCGACGCGTTGCGAGCTTGTAGATAGGCAATTTTCCAAATACAGTAGTATAAATACTATAACATAGGGCTGAATTGGCCAATAATGTTTTGTAATAATCATCTAATTCCACAAAGTAACTCGTATCTAAAGTTTCCAAATAATTCTAGCGGAGTAAAAAGTACACAATTTGCCTTTGAGATGTAGTGGAGTAGAAGTACATCAAGTATAGTACAGTGCTAGAGTAAATGTACTTAGTTACTTTCCACCACTGTTTATTTTAAGCATTTCCAAGCAGGACAGAGCATATCGTCTCTGTCGGGCGGGAAACCTCCAAAACTGTCCAAGTCCAAAACTGTTACTTTTCAGGATTCAAATTCAAAAGCATCAAAAGTAGCAGATCTACTATTCTTATCTCTTAGAATATGGAGATGAGAGGTTTCTGCAGTGATATTGGAGAGCAGACATCCACTAATGATCGCCGGTCATTGTGCTCACTCATACACACACCTGGCTAAGGTTACCTCACCTTATCTGACCCGGGTTACTCCAATGACTAAGCATTACCACTATCATAGGACACTAGCAACGATCAACAATATCACTATAGTCACCTATAACGTAATATAATATGATATTGTTGCTGTAAATTAACACCCTACTTGATCATACTACGCCGTCACACAAAAGCATAAAAAGTAGCAGATCTTCAAGCTCGAAACGCGCCGCAAAGTGACGCGTTTCAAGCTTGCAGATCGTGTGCTATTGTTTTTATTTGAATCCTGAAAAGTTATAGTTTTGGTTTTTGGACTTATGAGGCTTCCACCCGACAGTAATATAATATAATATAGCACATTATCCACTTAAAAGGTGTTGTAAGTGATCTCCAGGTCTTTAGTAAACAGAATATATGTTGTTTACCATAGGGCTAGAGAGACGGGGAGACCCCGGCTACTGAGCAAACACTCTACACAGCAATGACTACTATCAAAAATATCACTTACAGCACCCTATATAATATAGTACTTAAGTGACTAGAAGTCCTCCAGGGCTTTCTACTAGGCCCCCTCCTGTTTTAGCTCTACATATCTTTGCCGAAAATAGCTCACGAGCTTGTACTGTAGGTGCGCTATTTATTTATTTGAAATGATTGTATGTACCACTTGTACGCAGCAGCGTGTTGTACAGTACATGACAACAACACTCAGTTCAGCACTTGAGTAGCACCGACTCAAGTCTGTCAGGTGGAAACCTTATATGTCCAAAACGGTTCCTTTTCAGGATTCAAAAATAGCAGATCCACAAGCTGCTATTTTTGATGTTTTTGTGTGACGCTGTAGTGTATGATGAAGTAGGGCATCAATGTACAAAAAAACACAAAAAGTCAAAATACGGAGACAGCGACGATATGACACGAAGCCTGTAGAGCTAGATCAGACAGAAAACTCAAAGGAGCGCCAATTCCTGATCAGCTCTCCATCTGATTGGGGCAGGCCGGAGCCTTCTATTGGAGAGTTAGGTCAACGAGGGGGGCAGAAAACAGCGCCGGCCACGTGGTTCATGTAAACTCCAAATAGTGACAAACGCTCATAGACTCCAGTACATTCCGTAAACTTCCGGTTCAGGGCTTTGTCACTATTCAGCCAATAGTAATAATAATAATTTGTAGAAGACCTGGCCCGATGAAGTGAACGGAGGTGACACAACTCTCCTTATATGGCTCTGGCTCTCTCCAATAGGCGGGCTATTTAAACCTCCCTGCTCCTCATTCTTCTTGCTGCTGCTGCTCTACTATGCTACCACCACCCCAGCATCCACCTGTGGGCTCTGTTTCTATGATTCCCCTATGGGAGGTCTATTTCATTCCATTCCCTGTCAAATTTAGTTGGCAAATCATTTATTACAATTCATGCTTACAGGGAATGAATGAAATGAGACAGCCGTGACGCCAAATGTGCTTAAATATTTATGCTCTCTATATTATGCTCAATAAATATATGTATTCAATCCAAGAGTTGTCTGACTGAAACACTCTACTATCGGCTTGGCCGGTATATCTGCCATCATTTAACATGTGTTTATTACATCAGTATCGCCAATTATGCAGGCAATTTGTGTCCTGATACTTATTTCTTAACCACTTTCAACCTGATGTCTTATTTTGGGAAGGTCATTTGGGAAGGAGAGCATTTCCAAAAGTTAAAAAAAATGGCCACTCTACAATACAATGTCATGCATTGTGAGCTTGTAGATATCTGTGTATATATACGCGTTTTATTTTTTTAAATTTATAGGACATAAGTGGTTAAATAAAATAACGGTCTTGTTTGCTTCTAAGTTAATGTGTTCTGAAATAGAAACTTAAATCAAATCACATTTTGCACTATTTTGGACAAAACATCGGTCAAAACCTTGGCAATCAGGACTCTATAAGATCGGGATCGGCATTGAGCACAAGAAGGTGGCATCGGTGTGGCTCGGGTGGTGCGTGGAGGTGTTTTAAGTGTAATGGTGCGTTTTCACACTGAACACTACAGAGTGACGAGAATTAATGGAACGTCGATGGAAAGCCGTGACTTGTGCTTGATGCTCTGGTCTACTTAGTTCGCTCCGGGCAACGTTGTACCTTGAGTTGACAAATGTTCAAGTCAAGCCTTCAAAGTCGCCTTTGGCGACACGGTGTCAGCCAAGCCAAGGCCGATATCACTTTGACATCATACAGATGTCCAAATAACAAAAGAACACACACAGTGCAAGGTCAGCAGAGTTGTTGGGTGTCTTTGGAAAAGTTTTGATTTGCTGTTGCTAACATGCTAGTGCTAATGCTGTAGGCTATCTTGTACCGTAGTCGCAGCTGCTATAGGATCACTAGCTTGCCAAACTTGAATTGTGTAAGTTGTCCTAAATCTACTGCTTAGTTTGTTGTATGAATCAAGCAGCATAATTACAGGAGGAAAAACTCTATGTTTTGTCTTTATCCAGGCAGTTTGATTTGCCCCTCGTAATATGACTTTTATCTCTGGGACCCTAAGTGTTCATGTATCTCCGAGAGTGTATAAATGGAACCAAATGGACCTTACTGGTCCATTTGGGGCAGCATGTGGCTCAGGTGGTGGAGCGGCCGCTTGGGAATCGGAAGGTTCCCGGTTCGACCAGGGTTAATGTTGAATGTCCTTCGGGGCGCCGATGGCCTAGCGGTTAATATATACCACATATAGGCTCTAATGCAGCCTGACAGGTTCGATTCCCGAGGCCAACGACCTTTGCTGCGTGTCACTCCCTGTTTCCTGTCACTATTCCATTGTACTATCCAATAAAGGCAGAATTATTAAAAGCACATTTTAATAAAAGCGTACGTTATATGCAGTAATGCACCATATTTCCCCCCCCATTTCCTGTAAAGTAACAGTTTTGGACATACAAGGTTTCCACCCGACAGCGATACCCCTTGTCTGAGCACAAGAACCCGAGTTTGAATCCAATTCCCGTCCTGTCTCTCCTCTCTCTCTCCTGTCTGAACTGAAGTAAAAAAGAAAAAACGTTTAGATATATATATTTTTTTATCAAAAAACGCTCGGTGCAGTCATTTAGTATGGAAACGGAGCAAGGAACCTAGGTCACATTAAGTATTTAAATCTGGTGGTGTGATTTTACTGTGAAGGAAAATGAAGCCTTTTCATCCGAGGCCCTCTTTGAAAAAGCACCCCCGTACAAGGCCCTCGCCAATTAGCAAACTTTTGATCCCTTTCCGATTGAACCTCGCTGGCACCGCTTTCGTCGCATAATTCACGGCTTTCCTGGCTTTGCAGCCTTTTGGTTTCTCAAGGCTTTTGCGACGTGGCGCTTCTTGCACGCGGGATCAGCTACCGCTCGACCTCCGCTTTTCACAAATCTCAGAGGCAGATGTTACTGTACAATTCTCTCCCAGACTACTGGTGGTTCACTCGCTTGATGAGATTTGCATTTGCAGGCGTACCAACGCAGGGCTTTGAATATCATCTCTGTCGGGTGGAAACCTCATATGTCCAAAGGATTCAAATTCAAAAATAGCAAAAGCAGCAGATCTACAAGCTCGTTTTTGTGTGACGCTGTAGTATGATCAAGTAGGGCTTTAATTTACGGGGGGAAAAAACGGAAAAAGTAAAATATGGAGATAAGAGGTTTCTTTTTTGCTATCAAAACCCCCCAAAAAGCTGATCTACAAGCTTGTAGATCGGTTATTTCTGACACTCTTGCGTGACCCTGTTGAACGACAACGTAGGGTTTAACCCATTATGGCCTGAGAGCTTCCGATTCTACAAAATGTCTATCCTAACAGTTTTCTGAAAAACCTGTTGCTATATTAGTGGTTTTCACACAGCTTTTTCAGGTCAAGGACCACCCAAAATTACATGCATTTTGACCCCCACCTGAAAATGTTTTGTTCCTGGGACCCACCCAGAAGCAAAGATTTGAGTTAAAAAAATATATAAAGATTTGCATTAATGTTCAAATATTTTCAAAAATAGCTGATCTACAAGCTCGTAGTGCGGCACTCGGTGCCGCGCTATGAGCTTGTAAATCTGCTATTTTTTAATAGCCAAAGTATAAAATAATGGTTTAAGTGGTTACACAGATGCGTTTCCGGTCCCCCCCCCCCCAATTTTTTTTTTAATAAAGTATAAGTAAACTCATGGAGATAGAAGGTTTCTGCCCGACAGCGACGATATATTTCAGAGCCAACAATAGTCATGAGACTCACAGAGAGGGGTGAACTGTGGTACCGTGCCCAACATTCTGCACATATTCTCCCACAGGGAGTGTTACTGAAGCAAAGCATGCTGGGCATGGATCTGGTCATGGCTACGGCATATCGTCGTTGCTGTCGGGGCAGAAACCTCTTATCTCCCATATTCTATACTTTTTGTGGTTTTTCGTAAATTAACGCCCTCCTTGATCATACTACAGCGTCACTCAAAAGCATCAAAAGCAGCAGATTCGCAAGGTTCAAGCTTGTAGATCTGCTACTTTTTGCTATTTCAGAATTTGAATCCTGAAAGGATAACAGATTTGGACATAATGAGGTTTCCACCCGACAGACGATATTCATGTTTTTTTTCCCGTTTTGCTCGAGGTTCGACAGATGCGCCATACAGAGATTCACGGCTTCTAAAAATCAATGTCAAACCTTTATGCGTTTAAAGCTACACCAGTGAATACATCAAGTGTTTATACGCCAAATTCTTCTGAGAGTGGAATGTGTCTTAATCCGCTGGAATGAATGAATGCACGCAAAGAAAAACATGTCCAAATGCTGCACCAAGACTTTAAAGGGCAAGACCACTTTGGTAGAGATTTGGGTTGAGTAGTTACCTTGCCATGATGTAACTCCACAAAGATGAACAAGACATAAAAAATAATTGCTCCATTGATTAGAAATTGATAATTCAAAATATGCTCCTCATTGACTTACAGTGTACGGTAAAACAGCTCTCAAAGTCACTCTTTTAGCATTTAAACGAACACAAATAAAGCTGATTCAGACAATATAGAACATAACCAAACCCAGTACCGTTTGTTTTTTCAATAAAAATGCCAACTTCTTGTTTTTTTTTCTATTTGAAGATCCGGATCCGCGGATCCAGTCCGGATTTTCTTGTTAATAAAAATAGCAAAATCAACAGGAAGTTAACATTTTTATTTAAAAAAACAGTGCTGGGTTTGGTGATTGGTTCTATATTGTCTGAATCAACTTTGTTTGTGTTTGTTTATGTGCTTAAAGAGTGACTTTGAGAGCCGTTTCACCGTACAATGATTACATACCCATCATGTCCAATGCCAGCTCCCATGAGGAAGCACTTTGCAGAGCAGCCTTTTAAGGATGCATGCAGGATGCTATAGCAGTGACTTCTGTCTGTGATGACACCTGAATTTACCAACAGTGATCAATAAAGGTCTGTGTGTCTGTGTTTCTGTCTGTCTGTCTGTCTGTCTGTCTGTCTACAGTATCTATCATCTGTCTGTCTGTCTGTCTATAAAATACTCTATGTACTGTAGCAGAGCGGACACTGTATTCATGATTTGAGGCATTTTGTTCCAAAAATGTGTTTTGCTAAATTAGACCTGCTGGTGGCGCTATAACAGGCCAATGTGAATGTGAAAAGGGGGGCATTTCTTCCTCTGCCTAGTTGGGATCTGCATGCAAAATTTCACGGAAATCGCACACTGCGTTCATGTTATGAGGCATTTTGTTCAAAACTGACCAATCCTGCAAATTTTGGAAGCCACTGTAAGCCAAATAGGATGGAATATGAAATATCGGACAGATCCACAGAATCACATGACTATGGAGATACTGTGTACCAATTTGCGTGTTTTTTGGACAGAATCTGAAGGAATAATCTCCAAAAATGTATTTCACATATATCGGCCTCCTGGTGGCGCTGTAAAAAGCAGATGTGAAAAATGCAGTGCAGATGTTTTTCCTTGGCCTCTAGGGAGTGTGCGTGCAAAGTTTCATGCAGATCGGTGCAGTTATAGTTAAAAATGCAAATTGGCCTGTTATAGCGCCACCATGAGGCTGATTTGAAAATTTTCAACTGGCATTTCTTCCTCGGTCTAGTGGGAATGTGCGTGTGCAATTTTATGGAAATGGCAAGCTGCGTTCATGATTTGAGGCAGTTTGTTCAAAACGGACCAATCCTGCAAACTTTGGAAGCCAACCTTAGCCAATGAGGATGGAATATGAAAAATGGGGCAGATCCGGGTTGATCACATGACTATAGAGATACTGTGTACCGATTTGCATGACGTTTGGATAGAAGCTGTAGGAGTAATGGAAAAAACTGGGTTTTGCACAAATCGGCCTCCTGGTGGCGCTATGACAGGCCCATGTGAAAAACGTGGGGCAGAAGTTCTGAATTGGCATCCAGGGAGTGGGTGTGCACACGGACGGCCGGACAGGGGGCAAAACATACTCTCTCGCCATGCCTTTCGGCCTGGCGGAGAAATAAACAGTGTTCGACAGCGGCAATATCCAATAACGGAGTAATCTTAAAAAAAGACACAATCTGTCACCACTACTGCCATAAATATGTAGTGTTGTTGTTAGTAGGAATAAACACAAGAGGCACCCGGGAGGAAGTGGACTAAGTAAGGGGAGGCAAACCAAGTTCCTGTTTCTACACAAAAAAGGAGGTGGAGCCCACAGAGGCAAAAAATAAATAAATACAAAAAAAATCTCTTTTTTTTTAACGTTTGGGTTCCCAGATTAATAATGGAGTAAAATAGTGGAGTGCAAAAATATGTATCGTCTGTCAGGTGGAAACCTCATACTGTATGTGCAAAACTATTACTTTTCAGGATTCAAATGCTGCACCAAGACTTTAAAGGGCAAGACCACTTTGGTAGAGATTTGGGTTGAGTAGTTACCTTGCCATGATGTAACTCCACAAAGATGAACAAGACATAAAAAATAATTGCTCCATTGATTAGAAATTGATAATTCAAAGCCCACAGAGGCAAAAAATAAATAAATACAAAAAAAATCTCTTTTTTTTTAACGTTTGGGTTCCCAGATTAATAATGGAGTAAAATAGTGGAGTGCAAAAATATGTATCGTCTGTCAGGTGGAAACCTCATACTGTATGTGCAAAACTATTACTTTTCAGGATTCAAATTCAAAATAATCAAAAGTATCTACAAGCTCAAAACGCGTCGCTTCGTGCTGCGTTTCGAGCTTGTAGATCTGCTACTTTTGATTATTTTGTGTGACGCTGTATGATCAAGTACAGTAGTAGGGCATTCATTTACGAAAAAAACACACAAAAAGAATATGGAGATAAGAGGTTTCTGCCCCGACAGCAACGATTATAATTTCAATTTCGCCGTTTCTAATTCATACCATCTGGACGTGTTACTCATCCTGCGTACGTACGTACACACACACACACACACACACACACACACACACACACACACACACACACACACACACACACACACACACACACACACACACACACACACACACACACACACACACACACACACACACACACACACACACACACACACACACACACACACACACACCACCACCTACAGTTTGCGGGATGCAGACAACATACCGCTGATGCCAAAACACTCTTTAGACCGAGTTCATCTTTGATGAAGATGAGCACCTCGCCTCAGGAGGCTCTCCAGTAACACAGTTGTCCAGACAGGAAAATCAGCAGCAGCGCTGCTTTTCTAATCAGGCAGGCGAGCAGCGGACTGAAATTGAATGCCAATCTTTGTCAGAGCGAGATTAACCACTTGAACTCCAGCGTGCCTAATTCTGGAAGGGGGGGGAGGGGACGTTTGCCAAAAATAGCAGATCTCCACTCCAATTATTTGAAAACTTTAGTTACTAGTTACTTTGTAGATTTTGATTACCGTATAATTACAAAACATACATTAACCACTTCCTATTTAAACTTTCGCTATTTGAAAATAGCCGGTCTACAAGCTCGCGATGCGACGCGTTGTGAGCTTGTAGATCTGCTAGGGCTACTCACTGGCAGGTGAGTCAGTAGAATACAACAGCAGTGACAACACAGAAATGTGTGTTGCGAGGATATAATTGGCATAACGACTAAACTGGGGAGAAAAACTGGGGGGAAAAAGGGGTAAAAAAAATTTAAAGGACCGAAACGTTCACTTTAAAATAAAAATATTCTATATTTGTCCATCCAAAGAGCCTCAAAGCTTGTCTTTCAGTGTGCGAGCCTGTTCTGTTGTTTATGGACTGAAATGGGACCGTCCACTGAGGAAGGACATTCAGCATTCAGCCGGTACACCATTGAGCTTGGTACGCAGTCATTAATGACAGACACCACTGCTTCCAATAATGGACCATTCACTGTATGTGAATGAGTTTTGGAAAACTAAGAACTGAGCATTCAGTGTTGCAAGACTCATCCTTCTGAATTAAACACTGTCGTTCATTAAGGGTTGTAGATAATGTTTGTAAAGTGGAAAAATACACAATTCAGTCCAATTCGTCATGAGTTTCACTTTGAATGAATTCAATGTTGTTGTTGTTTTTTACATCTTTAACCACTTGAATGGTTTTCGCTGTATTTTAGTGTTTTCACTGTTTGTTTTGGTAGACGGGGACGTTTTTGGGACCACCAAAACAAACAGTGAAAACGCCAAAACGCAGCGAGAGGGCAGTGTGTTTCTGCAGGTAAACACCACCACACTACTGCAGTGGCTGATAACTGCTGGTATAGAGTGAAATCATTTGTAGAAATATGTATTTATTATTGTTTTGTTATGTAAACACACAGGGAAAAGTTGCATACTGTGCCTTTAAATGGAGTATGTGTGGATTTAAATGGGTGAATAATCTGATAGGTGCGCATAGGAATGTGTTACACAGGTATAGACCTACATCTGATGAATGTGTGTGTGTGTGTGTGTGTGTGTGTGTGTGTGTGTGTGTGTGTGTGTGTGTGTGTGTGTGTGTGTGTGTGTGTGTGTGTGTGTGTGTGTGTGTGTGTGCGTGCGTGCGTGCGCACACAGTCACACACAGGCGATGATTTACAACGGAAGGCGAGGAGACCCGTAGGAGACGTACGCACACACACACACACACACACGCACACACACACACACACGCACACGCACACGCACACACACACACACACACACACACACACACACACACACGCACGCACACTTTAACTGCTCCTCCGTTTTTATCGCTTTGGCTCCGGAGAGAGAGAGAGAAAACAAAGTTGACTGTATATGATGGTCTATAAAAGAAACGTCCACATCACACACTGACACTAAATGAAACTATACAGCAGTGGTGTAAAGTAACTAGGAACATTTACTCAAGTACTGTTACTTAAGTACAGTTTTGAGGTATTTTTTACTTTACTGGAGTATCTCCAATTTTCAAGTACTTTTACTTCTACTCCATTACGTCTCAGAGGTAAATATTGTGCTTTTACTCCACTACAATTGACAACGTTAGTCACTAGTTACTTTGTAGATTTTGATTATTATTACAAAACATACATTAACCACTTCAGCCCTATATACGTTTCGCCATTTGAAAATAGCAGCTATAGAAGCTCATAATGCGTCGCGATGCATTGTGAGCTTGTAGATCTGCTATTTTCAGAATTGTATACATTTGAAAACTTGTGAAACGGGACATTCTGCATAATGAGTACTTTTACTTTTGGTACTTCAAGTATATTTTGATGTTAACACTTTTGCACTTTTACTCAAGTAAATTTTGAATTCCAGACTTTTGCTTGTAACAGAGTATTTCTATATTGCACTATTGATACTTTGCAGATCGGCTATTTTCATTGATACTTTAAAGGGATACTTCACTTTAGGGCCGGGGCCGCATTTAAAAAAAATATTAAAAATAAATGAAAAAAGTTATGGAAAATTCATGGCCCCCTCACGCATTAGTAGGACACTCTAATGCGTGAGGGGGCCATGAATTTTCCATAACTTTTTTCATTTATTTTTAATATTTTTTTAAAATGTTTCCCCGGCCCGAAAGTGAAGTATCCCTTTAAGTAAGAAAAGTGAGTACCTTTTCCACCACTGCGAAAAGGGTCAATTTGGACCACTTTGTGGTCGGTCCCTGGACGGTGGACCCAATGTTGAGAACCAGTGGATTATTAGGCTATACGTGGCATTTCAGAAGAACATAAAATGACATTAGGTATGTAGACTATACTAGGCAACATTAAAGCTACATTCCGTTATGCTGTTAGGCTATGGAATTCCTTGTCAGTTTATAGCCATTGTTGTTTCTCAAAGTGTGTGTGTGTGGGTGTGGGTGTGGGGGTGGTACCAGGGGGTCCCCAGCAAAAGTACTTAATATAGCGTCACAATCATTTTACCCACTTTATCCATTTATATGAGCTTGTAGATCTGCAATTTTTGAAAGATCTTGAAAATATGTGCAAATCTTTGAATATATATATATTTTAAAGCGAAACTTTTTTTACTCAAATCTTTGCTTCTGGGGGTCCCTGGAACAACATATTTTGAGATGGGGGTCCGCAGCCAAATACATATAATTTTGGGGGTCCTTGATATGAAAATGTTTGAGAACCTGCTCTATATAAAAATTTCTATCATGTATTTCTAGGAACACGATAATATCTCACATAATGAGCCAATAAGAGAGTAGAAAATTTAATTTAAAAAAAAAACAGTGATATTATCATCAACTGTGTGACTATAGGATAGGATATCATCATATAGCCCACATTTAGGAATATCACACAGTGCATTATCTAGCCTTTATAATCTTACCCAGATAACGGAAGAATGTGAATGGAATACTATCCCTTGTACAGTACAATAATAGCCTGTAATTAGGCTATTATTCAGACATGAATAGTATTATTCAGACATGAATAGTCTACAAGGAAAGGCTATAGGCTATACTGCAACCCTGGCTGTATTATAACACATAGAGGAAACCCCACACTATTCACTCTGCCATTCTATAGAACTGATACCAGTGATGGTGTAAAGTAACTAAGTAGATTTACTTAAGCACTGTACTTAAGTACAATGTTGAGGTATTTTTTACTCTACTAGAGTATGTCCTGTTTTCAGTACTTTTACTTCTACTCCACTACATCTAAGAGGCAAATATTATACTTTTACTCCACTACAATTATTTTAAAACTTTATAGTTACTAGTTACTTTGTAGATTTCGATTATTATTACAAAACATACAGTAACCACTTCAGCCTTACATACATTTCAGCCATTCGAAAATAGCAGATCTACAAGCTCACAATGCGTGGCGATGCGATGCATTGTGAGCTTGTAGATCTGCTATTTTCAAATGATTTTCATACATTTGAAAACCTGCGAAACGGGACATTCTGCATAACGAGTAGCCTACTTTTACTTTTGGTACTTTAAGTATATTTTGACACGAATACTTTAGTACTTTTAATCAAGTAAATTTTGAATTCTGGACCTTTTTTTTTTACTTGTAACAGAGTATTTCTACATTGCAGTATTGATGCTTTTACTTAAGTAAAAAAAAAATGCGAGTAGTTTTTTTCCACCACTGTGCTATTCCAACGCCAGAAGCCTCTGTGAAGGAAAACAAACTGCCGTCTGCTATGCGGGCGGCTGCGTCTCATTTATATGCCACGACGATCGCGCAATTGGGTGTCGATCTACAAGCTCACAAGGCGTCGAAGAAGACGGCGTACCTTTGGTAGATCAGATCTGTTTTTTGGCAAGCGACGTTACACCGTTGTGTAGCAGCCTACTACGGAATATAAATTATTAGGCTTCATCCCAAACTTTAATTTGCTCCTCTGTGCCTATATGCATGGATGGATGGATGCATGGATGGATGGCACACATGCATGTTGGGCACTTTAAATGCAAGAAGAATTGGAATTTGCACAAAAAACTATTCCGTTGCAAAAATGATATCTGCATTGCAATTAAGATGCTTTTGCATCCAAATTATAGCACAGACAGGAATCCCTCAATTCCTTTTGCTTTATTAGTCGAGTTGTGCATTTTAAGATGCACATTTTAAATCCCACATGTCCATTTTAAGATGCACATTTTAAATCCCACATGTCCATTTTAAGACACACATTTTAAATCCCACATGTCCATTATAAGATGCACATTTGTAATCCCAGATGTGCATTTAAAAGATGCGCATCTGGGATTATAAGCAAAATAAATATCATCAAACAGCCCCGTCCAGCCCGCAGAAGAGATGCTATACTCTACATTCTTATCCTGCAGAGATAGAGAGAAACAAGCCATAATGCTTTCTTTTCTTGGGTTTAATCATTTTAGCATCCCTTTTGTATAGAACTACCTGTGTTTTTTTTGTGTGCAAACTGTATGAATGTATAAAGTATTCAATCAATCTATCAGAAAGTATTAGAGATAGATCGGGGGTCTCACCGGAGCAGTTCCAGCCCGTGGGCGTCTGGCAGTCGCTCAGCGACGACGGGAAGGCGCGCAGCTGCTCCACGCGCAACGTGGCGAGCAGCGAGACGAGCGTGATCCAGAGCCAGCCTGATGATCCCACCGCGGCCCCCCGGCCCCAGCAGAGCCCCGGAGGACCCCCCGCCGCCGGGCCCCGGGACCGGGAGGACGTCTCCCGGAGACGCCATAGACCCATAATAAAAACCTCACTGCCGGGGATCGAGCCTCCGATGACGAGGAGGAGGAGGAGAAGGAGGAATAGGGGGTGATGAGCGATCAAGGACGCGGCGGGCGACACGCACCGCCACCACCGGCGACAACGACGACAGCAACTCCTTCGGTCCTGAGGACGGCAGTCTGAGCGGTGCAGGAGGAGGGAGGGCGCCTAGCAGTGATCGGACCATCTTCTTCCCCCGTGGTGCGAGAATGATGCGCGCCCCATGAAGTGCACCCTGCCTACACCACGCACACGCACACACACACACACGCACTGCTGCTGACCCAAAACAACCCTCCGGGTCTTTTGATTGCTCCGTCCGATCCGATCCTTCCCTTTCCTCCGCGATCCGGTAATGATCCTTTAATTTGCGGCTGCAATATGAAGGAGATCAAGGGGAGAAACGGACCGAAAAGAAGTGCCGATGGTGATAATAATAGAGGAGCGATGGGGGTGTGTGTGTGATATGAAGTATATAGAGGCTAATACGGGTGTAAAAGTTGGTCCCAGGTTAGACTACGGGCTTCGGGAGAGAGAGGGATGCTGAGGAGGAGGAGAGGATGAAGAAACAGAAAAGATGGGGAAAGGCAACACAAAAAGAGGAGGAGGAGGAGGAGGGTGTAAAAGAGAAGGAAGGAATAAATACAAACTGATGTGAAAGTGAGAGATCGGTGTGATAATAATAATATCCCAGAACTGTAGAGAGAAAAGTCTCGACGGCGGCTTGGAGTCACCAGAGTGCAGAATGTAATCCAGACAGACAGACAGACAGACAGAGCAGAGAGGAGATGCTTCCACCACACGGTCCTCCCTCTGACTGACTGAGTGTTACCAGGCGCAGGCTGCAGTGAGTCTGTGTGCTGCCGCTCCTCCTCTCTCTCTCTCTCTCTCTCTCTCTCTCTCTCTCTCTCTCTCACAAAATGTCTCTCTCTCTCTCCCCCCTCTCTCGTATCTCTCTCCATCTCTCTCTCACTGGCTCTCTATCTCTCTCTATCAAACACACTCACTTTTTTTTTCATTCTTTTTTTTCAGAACCACGCAGTGGCCATCATCATCATCATCATCATCATCATCATCATCAGCAGCTGGTTTCTAGCTTTGGTTATGACCACGTGGAAGTGTGATGCGAACAAACGGATATGGGGGGTCTGCCCTGGCCCCCCCCCCCCCCTGTAATTGTTGGAGTACACTATCTCATTGGCAGAGTTAAATAAGAGAGAGGGAGCTAGAGAGAGAGAGAGAGAGAGAGAGAGAGAGAGAGAGAGAGAGAGAGAGAGAGAGAGAGAGAGAGAGACACACACACACACACACACACACACACACACACAAACACACACACAAACAGAGAGACACACACAGAGAGAGAGAGAGAGAGAGAGAGAGAGAGAGAGAGAGAGAGAGAGAGAGAGAGAGAGAGAGAGAGAGAGAGAGAGAGAGAGAGAGAGAGAGAGAGAGGGAGAGAGAGGGAGGGGGAGAGAGAAAGAGATAGAGAGGGAGAGAGGGGGAGGAAAGGAGAGAGAGAGGGGGAGGAAGGAGGGAGAGGGAGGGAGAGAAAGAGAGAGAGAGGGAGGAAATGAGAGAGAGAGAGAGAGAGAGAGAGAGAGAGAGAGAGAGAGAGAGAGAGAGAGGTAAGGGGAGAGGGAGGGAGGGAGGGAATGAGAGAGAGAGAGAGAGAGAGAGAGAGGGAGGGAAGGGGAGAGGGAGGGAAGGGGAGAGGGAGGGAGGGAAGGAGAGAGAGACAGAGGGAGGGAGGGGCAGAGGGAGGGAGAGAAAGAGAGGGAGGGAAGGAGAGAGGGAGGGAAGGAGAGAGACAGAGGGAGGGAGAGAAAGAGAGGGAGGGAAGGGGAGAGAGACAGAGGGAGGGAGAGAGCGAGAGGGAAGGAGACAGAGAGCAAGTGCGAGAGAGAGAGGGGGTGTGGGTTTATCGCTCTCAGCCTTGCAAGTGTGGGGACTTGGTCGCAAAACTAAAGCTTAATTTAGCCAATACTTCATAGCAGGAGGGCGTCGCTTGCCAAAAAAGATCTGATCTACAAGCTAGCACACCGCGGTGCTATACGGAGCACAAATTACGCTTAAATCAGTGCGCGCCGAGGAGGACATGGGCTAGTAAAGGACAGAGAGGATGCACTGGAGCTGTAATTGGCCAGAAGAAGCATTTAAAAAGGGCTGCAGGAGGAATCGATTCGTCCAGCGGGGCTGTGGGGATAATTGCTCTGCTTTGAAAACGGCACTGACGATATTGCCTATCATCGCTGTCGGGGCAGAAACCTCTTATCTCCACATTTTAACTTCGTGTTTTTGTCTTAAATTAACGCCCTACTTGATCATACAACGTCACACAAAAGCATCAAAAGTAGCAGATCCGTGCTGGATCTGCTACTTTTGATGCGTTTGAATTTGAGTCCCGAAAAGTAACGGTTTTGGACCTATGAGGTTTCCACCCGACCAGGCTGTGCTCTGCCCTGGGGCGACCCAAAAAAACAACAACATATCAATATTTGTTCCGTGTATTTTTGGACATCATCAAGCGTCGTCACATGGGGGATCGCCGGATGCGGCAACTGATTTTCGGTAATTGATACGCTCTCGGCCATGAAAGGGCCCCGGCCTAGAAACAGTGGAACGCCTCGGGGAGGGGGGCGGTAAAAAAAAAAGAAAGGCAAAGAGGTCGTCCGTCCACCCGCCCACCCACCCGTCCCAACAAGCGTGTTTCACATACACTCTTAAGTCACTCCCTTTGAACTGAAGGGAAATTCGAGGCCAGCGCTTAAGGGGAAGCCCGTGTTCCAGCGCCGCACAAACGGCCCACTGTTGTCGAGGGCCCTCGGGCCGGGCCGCTGCCAAACGTGGTGTCAAAACTCAGCCAAACATGTTTGACCTCGTGACGGTGCGAAAGCAAAGCTGCGATTTGCCTCGCAAAACAAGGCACGGCTTTTATCATGCATGGCCCTGGAATTGGTTTTGAGATGGGATCATTATTATGGGATGGGAATAGCACCCAATCATGGTCTGATGCCCGGGCCAATGGACATGACACATCGTCAAGCCCTTTATTGATAACAGCCACGCAGGAAACAGGAAATGCACATAATGTCGTCGGCGCAGTCGGGCAGGAATGTCCCAGAACGGTTACTTTTGAGGAAATGGAGAACAAAAAGAGAACCTGCGTTCCAATGGATAAGCTTTTGTTAATGCTTTTCATGGGAAAATTCTCATTCTACTACTCTGCCACCAAAATGTGGCACACCGTGACACCATCCATTAAAAGATGTGTATCACTGGTTTCTTTCAAAATTGGCCTGACATTCTTTTTTCAGGAGACCACAAGGATCAAAAGGAGGTGTATTTCCCTTTTCTCCTGTGTTATGTAGAAAGAGAATGTGACGTCACACCATTGAAAGTAATAGCTGAAAACCTCCCAAGATGGCGCCACCTGTCCATTGAACTCAACGGACGTGGGCGGGGTGGTTGTGATGAAGGACTCCTTTCTATTTAGTTATGTGGGTCACTTTGACCTTATGTGTATCGTATCACTTGATTGAAAATTGTGTTCAGCCTAGAGAGAGGGACTGGCAGCTAATTACAGTGCCAAGTGTGTTCAATTGAGTTAAGCCCAGGTGTGTTTAATTAGTGGGGCTTTAGTTTGTCAGCTACACTAGTGGTCGCAGTGGTTCTAAATAGTGTTTGTATTTGTTGATGATATGTATTATTGTGTTATTTTATATGATGAATTGAATATACTTAGGACCACAATGGAAACAAGTCCCCCGGACTTTTTTGTGTGATCCTTTTAGCCTCAATGTCTTACAGCACCACGTGCTGTTTACATTTCTGTCTAATTTAAAGTATTCAATCAATTGGTTTCATTCATTCATTTCATTGGTCCCAGCTCACATCGAAGCTCGCCCCGCCCTCGCCACGTTTAAAACCAAACTCAAAACCCACTTTTTCAGACTCGCATTCCCTACCGAATTCAAATCCCCCTTTGTTTTTACCTCTTAGATTTTAACCTGTTTGTGTTGCTTAGTTTCTTAACCTTTTTACCTAGATTTTCCCCCCTAAATTTTGTATTTTGTTTCTGACTGAGTATTTACAAAAGAGCTATATAAATAGCATGTATTATTTTTATTTTCTCCGCCAGGCCGAAAGGCATGGCGAGAGAGTATGTTTTACCCCCTGTCTGTCCGTCCGTCCGTCCGTCCGTGTGTCCGTCTGTGAACAGCTAATCTCCGGCACCGTTAGCCCGGCCGCTGTGAAACTCCCTGGATGCCAAAGCCGAACCTCTTGGTTGGCCTGTTATAGCGCCAACAGGAGGCCGATTTGTGCAAAACACATTTTTGGATATCACTCCTACAGATTTTGTCCAAACCTCACGCAAATCGGTACACAGTATCTATATAGTCATGTGATCAACACGGATCCGTCCGATATTCCATATTCTATCCTGATTGGCTAAGATTGGCTTCCAAAATTTGCAGGATTGGTTTGTTTTGAACAAAATGACTCAAATCATCAACGCAGCGTGCGATTGCCGTGAGTTTTGCGCACACCTTCCCACTAGGGCTTGGCCGAGGAAGAAATGCCACCCTTTTCACATTGGCCTGTTATAGCGCCACCAGCAGGTCTAATTTAGCAAAACGCATTTTTGGAACAAAATGCCTCAAATCATGAATGCAGTGTCCGATTGAAAGGCCTAAGAAGAAATGGCACCCTTTTCACATTGGCCTATTATAGCGCCACCAGGAGGCCACAATAATCTGACCTGGCGGAGACCTGCACTTTTTCTAGTTATTATATTATTATTGGTTAAATATGTATTAAAACCCGCAGCTAAATTAGCCGATCTACAAGCTTGCTAGCTTTGCACGACACTCTTGTACCATGAAGTATGCAGTAATTCACGAATAAAAGAAAAAAGGCTGAAACGGCTGAAATATGGAGATACAAGGTTTCATGACACACCAGCCCTTATTGATGACAGCAACTCATTACAGGAAATGCACATATGATGGAAGATCAGAGATCTAGCCCGTCATCACCGCTAGGAAAAAAAGATTGCTAAAGCAGTGGTTATCAAACTTGTTCAAATCAAGGACCGCCCAAATTGTTATAGCCTATATTTGGCCGGGGACCCCCATCTGAATAGGTTTTGTGCCAGGGACCTCCAGAAGAGAAGATTTACGTAAATTCACCATTTTCCGATATTTTTCTAAAATAGCATACAGTATACAGTAATATCTCGCTGCACGGCACAACCCCTTGGTACCCCCCCAAGGACCCCTGGGGGTCCCCGGTTTAACCTACTATTAACCACTTAAACCCCAGCATCTGGGACGAATATTCGGCGAAAATAGCCGATCTACAAGCTCACGTTGTTGTTCTGCGAAGAGATTTGGTGTACAAGGACATACTGGAAGACCCATTACAGATCACAGGAAGACCCCAGTCAAGTGGTTAGCAGTAGCACAGTAAGGGGGGTGTGTGTGTGTGTGTGTGTGTGTGTGTGTGTGTGTGTGTGGGTGTGTGTGTGCGCGTGCGTGCGTGCGTGCGACTCCAAAGCATAGCCAAACAACAGTGTACAATTTGTCCTCTCTCCACAGTAGTGGATAGCAAGGCCGTAATAAACAGAGACACTGCATTTCGTATGCCGTAATCGTTCTCAAATCATGGTTGGCATCACTACAATATTATGACGTTAGATAAATTGTAATTTTATTACCCTGATTCGAACAGTGTTAAATAGAGTGTTAATATTACTAGCCAGTGCAGTCTCTATTTGTAGGCTTGTCCTGGGAGGAATGAGAGCAAGGGGAAGAGAGACATCTTGTGAGTGTGTAAGAGCTATTGCTGTGAGCAGAGGGGAGACTATTCTCCCCTTAACCCTGCAAGACCCGCTGTTGTAATAATACAACATTTGTATTTTATCAAAAAAAGTGTATAAATCATTTGTTTTCCTGTTATTTTTTCACCTAAACATCATCATTGGATCCTATTGTTTAGTCTTGCAATGTCAGTGGCCAGGATATTTGCATATAAATACCCCCCACAGAGGCAGGAAATGTCACAACTTGAAAATCCTTGAAGGAAGAAAAATCTCTTTTTCACTGGACAGGATTCCTCACAAAAAAGTAAGTAAAATGTCTGTAATAATTATTTTGGTGATCATTAGAATGTCTAGAACATGTAGATATGTTGTTATTGTGAAAGATATCCCCCAAATGTAAATTAGAGCATGCTTTATACTTGTTGTATTTTTACAACATTGGGTCATGGTGGTAGCAAATAGCAATGCACCTGTTCATTTTACAGAGTGGAATGCAGTGGAGTATTATTCGTTTTCACAATACATTTTGTAACCAATTGTGCTCGAAGACAAATATACTGCATTAGCTTATAACATTTCATTGCCTATAATGTTTTAGCAAAATATTTTGGTAATGTTTGTGATTAGCAATCAGTGTATGGTAATTGTTCATATGGGAGTCGCCCAGTTAAGACTCATCATTGTTCATGTGATGGGTGTTGGGGATTGCTTACTTACAGCCATCCTCAATCCCTTTGTTAGGCTAAGCACCATCAGTGATGATGGTGCTTAGCCTTTGTGAGGATAAGCAAAGCACAATAGGTTGGCCAGACAGTATTGTGTGACTTGTGAAATATGTACCTGCAGTGAGATGTGCTACTAATGTGCTAAAGGTATGTCTTCATTTATCATTTCAGAATGCCACAAGCAAGGAGAGAGCCTCGCTTCACTGCAAGGGATGTGTTGGATATTGTAATGAATGGAGAGAGTGATGTGGACATCGACTAAAATAAAATAAAAACTTAAAAATATGGCTTATTGATGTTATTATTCATAATGTACTGTTCTGAGGCCAAATATTATTCATAATGTATACTGTTCTGAGGCCAAATAATAAACCATAACCATATAAATGAACCCTTAAGTTGTTTTAGTGAAGTATATAGACATTTGCCATGTTATTCTGATAGTGAGTAACAATGGCCTATAGGACATTCTGCTACCCGTTAGACCCAATGTTGTAATATTACAACATTTCAATAAAACCTTACGAAAACTATTTATTTTAAAAAACATTATATTTTCCTCTCCAAAGTACTCCTACAACACCATCTGAAAGGTTGAAACATTTTTTTTGCAAGTAGAAATATATCCGGGTCTTGCAGGGTTAAACAGCCTAATTAGCAGAATGGAGGCCAACAAACCTACAGTACAGTATAAGGATTGTTTTGTACCACAATAAGGAACAGTTTCAACACTTAGTTTTATTGTTTGGCTATTTGAAAATAGATCTATAAACTCACAATGCACCGCGATGGGAATAGTGAATCTAGTAAAGTAAAGCTTTATTGAAAGTGAACGTGAAGCTAATAAACTTATTGCCTTCTTGGCATGTCTAATTAACTTCTTGGCATGTTATCCTGTTTTCAATGTATCCTACCGCTAACCAAGTTCAAAATGATGTAAATAGATTGCTAGAATGAACATATTTATTTGATCTTGGCACAAACAAACATCTAGTGGTATTCTCAATAGCTTTAATGCATTCTGTGACACAGAAAATGTATATTTTGACACCAAGATTGACCTTCTATGTGGCTCAGAAGCCGAGATATTGGCACTTAAAGATATTACATGGTGGCCATCTTTGAAATGAGGTGGTGATGGAGAGCATGTGGACAAAATATGGTGCTTTTGTCAGACTTGTCCACATCCTTCTCAAATCTGGACCTAAGCGACCTGACTAGCATTGTGAGCTTGTAGTTTTGCTGTTTTTTGAAAAATGTTGACAAATCTTCTCTAATGGGGGTCTCCGGCACAACATCAAATACATATCTATTTGGGGGTCCTTTACATGAAAATACTGGAGAACCACTGCCTTACAATATCCAAATCCACGTGACCTTGTTAGGTGCTAGAGATAGCCTAAACCCAGAGCATGGGGTTCAATTCCTCCACGGTGCATCCAGCGTGGTCGGGCGTTCTAATGAACACCATCGGCCGCGTTTGTCGGGTGGGAGGGCGTTCTCTGTCTCCGCACCAGCGACCCCTACAGGCTGGTCGCGGTGCCTTGCCTGTTCAACGGGAGGAATATAGAGCGTCACCCCCTCCCATGGTGAAACTCCTCAACCGGAGCCCGGAGGCTTGTTACCGGTATGTGGAGGAGGAGAATTGATATACATCACGCATTCCAATGGAAAAAAAAACTTCTGCAAAGGAGAGACATGATGACTCCTCGTTGATCCTCACTCCAAGCCAGGGGTGCACATAACTGGTGCGCAGGTGCGCATGCGTCGTCAAAATGCATGCTGCGCGGCACATCAGACGAAGGGAAGCGCTTTCGCGCACCAACAGCTGGGACCGCTGGGACAGACTTCCTGAAGCCACACTCACACAATCACGCTAAAGCACGAGTCGGCCCCATACACAGCCATTAGGCGGAGGGGGGGGACGCATGCTGCACGTGATTGTGTGAGTGTGGCCTCGAATCCTGACACACAGACACAGTCAGTCGCGCGACTCGCACGCAGCACGCTGCTGGCTGTGTTACAGGCACCGTCACCGATGATGAACGCACCGTGATGGTGCAAAATATGCCGTGAACGTCCCAATCTGGCGGATAAAATCAGCGCAGTGCAGGGCACCAACCTTAGGGGGGGCACCAAACGGCGTTAAAAAAAAAAAACGGCGAAAAACGGCGGAATTTAGAAGCAGGGCGCTACAACATTGAATGCTGCGCGGCTGGGTGAATCGTCCTTTTTTTTCGCGCAGATTCACTGCCAGATTAAATACATAAATAAATTGCCCACTGCCAGCCATATTTGGTTTTCCTTACCTTTTGAACTAGTCACATAATACCTATCTATATCTAGTATGATCGATCCTCTGACGGTTGCTAAACATGGAGGGTTTCACTGTGCTTCTGCGAGAGAAAAAAAAAGCATTGCCCCCCGGGTCACTTGTTACAGGCCGTTGAATATAGCCCGTCTCGTCAAAAAAAGATACAGCCGTTTCCCCAATTACGCTAAGCAGGAAGTCCATGGTGGTGGAGATCTTTCGATCACGTGATCTCCTGGATCTGTGTGACTTGAGGATGAAAATGGTCACTCATGTGTTAGAGAACAGCGCCATCTGGTGGAAAACCACTGAAAACAAAAAAGTCGTAAAAGTCTGGACCTTTGGGAAAAAAAGTCAAAAAGTCGTCCTTGGCAGTGAAAGAGTTAACATTTGGGACGCGAACATTTGCGGGTCACACTAGAGGACGGAGGAGGCAAGGAGGCAGAAATGTGAGTATTGGGATTTCGTTCATGTGCATGAGGAGACACGTGGTTGTCTACACCCTCCCCTAGACCAACCAGAAGGGGGCAGTAGTGACAGGGACTATACACATGGAGGGATTTGGCGTGAGGACTAAGTTGGGGAGACATGAATGGAGAAACAAAAGTTTAAAATTAAATAAATAAATACTAACTAATCCAGTGTGTCCTTGTGATCTGTCTGAACACGAGTCTCCATATATCAAGGGCATCCTGGAGATGTGCCACTTTGTTGTAGTGCAGCCAGCCGTCTAGACTGGCACACACAGCACACATGTTCAACAATGAAAAGAAGCAAATTAGTTTGGAGAAAGATTGGAGAAATTGTTGAAAAGTTGAAAATGTATTTTAATTAGAGCCAGACCGTTATACAGTAAATTAGTTTTGGCCGATATATCGGCCATTATTTGACTTTTTGAACCACATCGGGATTGGTAATTATGTAGCCGATATATCCCGGTTTTTAACCACTTTCAACTCGGTGTCCCATATGGGCTCGTCATTATCCTATGCCGTTGCTGTCGGGCAGAAAACTCTCATCTCTGTATTCTAACTTTTGGTGTATTTTCGTTAATTTAATGTCCTACTTGATCATACTACAGCGTCACACAAAAGCATCAAAAGTAGCAGATCCGCAAGCTTGTCGATCTGCTACTTTTGAATTTGAATCCTGAAAGTAACAATGTTGGACATACATGTATGAGGTTTCCACCCGACAGAGACCACATGGCCGGCGGACCACCCCACGTCACTCTGACTCAGACTTAACCATAAACAAACCCGATAGGCCCATATATAGGCAGGACCACGCCCACGTCACTCTGACTCAGACTTAACCATAAATGAACCCGATACGCCCATATATAGGCATGTCACTATGACTCAGACATAACCATAAACAAACCTGATACGCCATATAGCCATGTCACTATGACCCAGATATAATCATAAACACACCTGATATGCCCATACATAGGCATATAATATGGAGATCCGGTTGTCCAGAGCTCTATGCCCTACAAATATCGTCATTTGCATGTATGGGACCGACCGACTTCAACCTCTGCGGGAAAATATACAATACCTCAACAAACTGCACAGTAGCACAGCATAAATCAAATGAAAAAATGAAAATACAATGACGTCAATTTGTTTCATGGCAGTGCACGGGTTAACGAGTCAATTAACTCAGTGTGAACTTCAAACAATGGACATTCTATAAATAGAGCAAAATGCCTCATTGGCCGCTTGTCATGAAAAGAGGTTCTCGGTCCGTCTTTCTGACGGTCTGCTTTGGCTTCAGACATCAATTATTAACTTCAAAAGTGTAATATAACAGAGCTTAATGAAATCCTCTGCTCATGTTGGTACAGACTGAGAACTTTAGTGCCGCCCAAAGTTGAATCACATCACATTTAAAATGTTAACCTTTAAGGTTAAAATTTTAATTACATCCCAACGGGCAACGCCTAAGAGAGCTCTTGGCGTTGCCCGATTCCTTGGGCTGCTGAGTGGGAGGGAGGTCCCGGGTTCGAACCCAGCTCAGGGCACTGATCACTTTGGCCTACAATACATCAAATCAATAATTTATTTACTTATTTACTTATCATTTACTCAGTTATACATATACATATGAAATGGCCTTTACAGAGACAACATTTCCCCCGTGAGCAAGCGCTCGGCGATGACAGCAGATAAGAACTCCCCTTTAATGGGAAGAAACCTCTAACAGGACCTGGCTCTAGGTGGGCTGCCATCTGCCTTGACTGTGTTGCGAGAGAGAGAGAGAGAGAGAGAGAGAGAGAGAGAGAGAGAGAGAGAGAGAGAGAGAGAGAGAGAGAGAGAGAGAGAGAGATGTACTGTACAATACTAACAAAATAGCTCTGGTCCAGAGTGTTAGTGAGTTCAATATAAATGACTATTGACCAGATATGTAGAGGGCGCAGTTGAGAAAATAAAGTAATTTCCGACAGGAGGACATATTACATTTTCTGCCCAAAAAATGGATTTTACTCAAAAGGTGGGATTCTGTTACGTTTCCCACCAAGGAGTATATTATACAACTGCCATTGATTCGGTGAGTAGCGAAATCTTTTTTCTCTCTTTCTTTTTTTATACTACAGTTGGAGACCTCTCACAGTAGTGGAAGTTTCTGTCTATGGGAATAGTACCGCGCCTGGCAGAGTGTTAGAGACAACTCGCTAACGCTCTGGACCAGAGCTACTAACAACAATAACAACTAGCATTCTGCAGCCACAAAACATGGCTGGAATACAACCACCCTAAGGACTCCTAACCATTATGTTTCCTGCACTATTTGTACCGAGTGGACCTCTGACATAGACCTACTACTGCACATATAAATGGAGCTGCTACCTTTAAACACATTTTAAATCTGAGGCTTTTTTGTATACTATTTAAATAGTATAATAGTTTTGGGGAAAATGCTGCTAATTGTCCCAAAAGTGACTTCAAAAGATTGCTGCTATTTCTTTCAAATACATACAAAATACATACTTTCCCAATTTTCTTTCATACATTGTTTTTTTTATCATATTTTGCACTTGCTTTGGCAATGTAAATGTATGTTTTTTTCATGCCAAGCTCCTTTGAATTTAATTGAACAAAATGAAAATAATAATTGAATTTGGTGGGCTGCGTGCATTTTCAGAGCATGTTTATTTTAATGATCAATCAATGGATTGTGTTCTGGCTTGGGTCAATTAAACTGACATATACTTTTACGTTCCTATTTATCGGTATCACAAAGAAAACTAAATTTTGCAAGGTTTAATGTAAAAATAACCTGACTTTGTTTATAATCATTAGAATCTTAAAGGATTAGTTCACCCAAAAAATTACTTATTTTCTATCATGAAGCCTTAAATGAATGGGGATTGTTTAGTTTTTGTCGCATTCCTAAGCCAATAATTGTATGACTGACAGAGTCAAAGAGTCTCCTATTGACTGATGACCAGGTCATCAAATTATTGGCTTAGGAATGCAACAAAACCAAAACAATCTCCATTAATTTAAGGCTTCATGGGGTGTGTAATTGATAGAAAATAAGTCTTTGTGTTTTGGGTGAACTACACCTTTAAGTGTTTTGCCAATTATTTGCCGGCCCACTTACAGTATCCTCACGGCCCCCACAGGTTGAGAACCACTGCTTAAAGGGTTATTTCACTTTCCAAAAAACTTGTGGTCATTTTATCATCTACTCAGGCCTTTGTGAACCCCCCAGACAGTTTTTAAGTTGCTTGATTCATTATTTAGATATTTGATATTCATTTAATCAGACACGCCCCCTTCCTATACAAACCCATCGTAACTTCAAACTTCATTTTAACCATGTTAGATTAATCAAAAACACCCGTCCTTGGTTCTGGTGACTCATCCTGCCCTCCTAATGCGTGAGGGGGCCGTGTTTTTTCAATTACTTTTTTCATTTATATATTTTTTGGAAAATGAAAACAATTAAATACAATAAAACATTTAAATAAAATAAATGAAAAAAGTAATCGGAAAAACACGGCCCCCTCACGCATTAGGAGGGCAGGGTGAGTCACCAGAACCAAGGATAGGAAGGGGGCGTGTCTGATGAAATGAATATCAAATATCTAAATAATTAATCAAGCAACTTAAAAACTGTCTGGGGGGTTCACAAAGGCCTGAGTAGATGATAAAATGACCAAAAGTTTTTTTGTGTGAAATATCCCTTTAAATGGGAATACTTCTTACACCACTGCAGACAGTGGAGACGGCACAATAACAGTATAGCACATGAGCCAGGAGTTATGAGTTATTGTTGGTTTGAAAAAGAAAAAAAAGGTAATACAGTATGAAAACCCTTTGGGATGAAAGAATGGTTTTTTATTGAAGAATCATTAACCGATTCAATCCGGGAATGCATCTGTGTAACCACGTAAACCTTTATTTTATACTTTAGCTATTCAAAAATATCAGATATAGGCTTACAAGCTCATAGCGCCGCACTATGAGCTTGTAGATCTGCAATTTTTTTGAATGGTGAAAATGTGTGCAAATCTTTGAATATACATATTTTTTTAAGCAAACAGTTTTTAACTCAAATATTTGCTTCTGGGGGTCCCTGGAACAACATATTTTCAGATGGGGGATGGGGTCGGGGGCCAAATACATATAATTCTGGAGGTCCTTGACATGAAAAGGTTTGAGAACCACTGATATAGAAACATACGTTTTTCAGAAAACTGTTAGGATTCAGAAGACGTTAAGTTGAATCCCAGAAGCAAAGACTTGAGTTACAAATGTTCACTTTAAAATATACATATTCAAAGATTTGCACAAATGTTCAAGATTTTTCAAAAAATAGCAGATCTACAAGCAAATAGCGCGGCACTCGGTGCCGTGCTATGAGCTTGTATATCTGCTATTTTTGAATAGCCAAAGAATGTCTAAAATGACACAGATGTGTTCCCGGATTGATTGGGTTAAGTATCTTTGTGGGGCTTCCTGTGGGAGGCGGTGTAATACTGGACCGCTGCTGTGATTTGTAAAGCATGACAGCACCGTTGTGGGGCCGACAGCAGAACGTGTCCTCTGATGGAGTTTACCTTTGTTTATGGTCACAAGCAACAGGCCAGACCGGAGCACAACGCCATGACAGGGACAGTAAATTGTAACAGGTGAGACGAAGTAGCCACGCTGGACTTTTGTTTGTATAGGACTCAACAGGACTTTGATTCTTATACGGAGATGCAGAAATGCATGGTCGGGCATGCTGCTGTTATAGCAATGTTTTATGAATAAAGGATGTCGTCTCTGTCACGAAAAAACACAAGAAGTTAGAATATGGAGATAAAAGGTTTCTGCCTGACAGCAAACGATTTCTGACTGCTGAAATGCACACCGCCTCCTGAGAGAGATTTCTGGAATAACTCTCAACCCCACCGTATCAGGTATCTGATGATTGATTTATCTTTTTCATCTCATAATTATTCTAATGTATTAATAAATCATCTGATTCATTGGTAAATCCGGGGGAGATTATCTGTGCCAAAAGTTAAAAGGTTAGAGGGAACTCCAAGTGTGTGTATGTCACATGGGTGTGTGTATCAAATTGGTTATCATTGCTGTCGAGCTGAAACCTTATCTCCATATTTGAACTCTTTGTGTTTGTTTCATAAATTAACACCCTACTTGATCATACTACAACGTCACACAAAAGCACCAAAAGCAGCAGATCTGCAAGCTCGAAACGCGGCTCAAACCGCGGCACAAAGCAACGCGTTTCAAGCTTTCGAGCTGCTACTTTTGATACTTTTGAATTTGAATCCTGAAAAGTAACAGTTTTGGACATATGAGGTTTCCACCCGACAGAGACAATATGTAGATTGCTGTGATGCTTTGTCACTGTTTCCTGCCTTCCAATATGGTAAATAAAATGATAAATGGTGCATTTATACATACATTGCAGTGCCTTGATCAAAAGTGCTTTACGATGTCCATTACGCACGCACGCACGCGCGCACGCACGCACGCACGCACGCACGCATGCACGCACGCACGCACGCACACACACACACACACTAGAGCTGGGATACCCGACCGAAACCCGTCGGTACCCGTCGGTACCCGACGGGCCGTGCACGGGTCGGACGCATTTGCATAATTGGTGGTCGGAATTCGATTCGGATCGGTCATATTGTTGATATATAGAAAATAAAGTGTAAAGTAAAGTGTATAAAAATAATGTCCGCCTGGGCGAAACACCAAAGAAAGAGCCCTTAAAGAGCGTTCCTCAAAGAAAAAGAGAGAAAAAAAATGCGAGTGAAAAAAAGCGTCGGTTACGGGCCCCGGTTCGGACGCATATTAATAATTAATGGTCGGGCTAGATTCGGGTCGGACACAAAGCTGTCGGTAACGGGTCGTATTCGGGCTGAAAAAATCAGCCCGATCCCAGCTCTAACACACACACACACACACACACACACACACACACACACACACACACACACACACACACACACACACACACACACACACACACACACACACACACACACACACACACACACACACACACACACACACACGCCATGCATGAACTTGCTCATCGGGACGGGAGTAGTTAGGGGTTCAGTGTCTTTGCTCAAGGACACTTGGGACACTTAACCTAGAGGGAGCCGGGAATCGAGCCGGGAATCAAACCGGGAACCAAACGATTTCCGAAGTGGCCGCAATACCTCGTGAGCCACTGCCACTCCTTTATATTATTTTAGTCTGTCGGGTGGAAACCTCTTTTCAGGATTAAAATTCAAAAGTATCAAAAGTAGCAGATCTACAAGTTCGAAACGAGCTTGTAGATCTACTTTTGATACTTTTGTGTGATGCTGTAGTGTGAGCAAATACGCTGTATATGAGTTAATTTAAGAAAAAACACAAAACGTTCCAATATGGAGATAAGAGGTTTATGCCCAACAGCAACGATATATTATACTGTATATCGTCGCTGTCAGGCATATACCTTGCATGTCCAAAAATCTTCAATTTCAGGAAATAGAAAAAAGAACCTGTGTTCCTATGGATTCAATCAATGTAGCTATAATTATTATTATTATTATTTTTTTGGCATGATTCAACTGAGATTGGCAGTCGAATCATGCAATAAAAGATGTTATGCAATAGAGGAACATTCCATTTGGTGCTTAATGTCTGATTTAACCTATACTTGCTTGGTTTCTCCCAATAAATCATGATGCATATCCTATTTTTGGCAAACTATTAGTTAATTAATATCACAAATTAGGCCAATCTCTCAGTCGAAAAAAACAAAAAAAACAATAAGAGATTGTTAGTCGACTCAGACTCCCCTCGACTTATTAGTCGACTATTCGAATAATCGAAGTCAGGCCTACATTAAAGTATAGGCTAAATACATTTAGACGTATTGGAAATAGCTGATCTACAAGCTCACAACTATGGTTGATACTTTTTCCCAAAATACTGACATACAACAAAATATAAAATAGGGCATTCATGTATGGAAAAAAAAAAGAAAAGATAGAAGGTTTCCGCCCAACAGCGAGCGATAATATAATGTATATATAAAAGTTGTCTCCCTCTTGCTTTTTGATTGATTATCTTATTCTGTGGCTGTACCCTCCATCCGTGTGCATTTATCATAAAGTTATATTGTATACTTGTGCAGCTGCCTATTGCAATATTGTATTTATGGAGTAAGTCCTGCAGGTGAATTTGTTTTCATATTCTTCCACAGGCCAACTTATTGTTTCCTTAGATCACTGGCTCTAAATTTCGGGTCCGGGGACCACCAGGGGGTCCAAAGGGACCCTTATGGGTCTGTCTGTATGATTGGCTCCTTATTGGTTCCATTTGTACACACTGAGAGTTACATTCATTAAACATTGGAGTCCCAGAGAAAAAAACAAACAAACATTGTCAACGAGCTGATTGATGTGCATCCCACCAGCCGCATTCTCATTGGCCAATAGGCTGGTTGCCTGGAAACATTGTAAACAGTTCTGATGATGACCTGATGATGTCACTATTTTTCAGAATTTAAATAAATAATCTACGTTTCCATCCAAAGAGCATCAACCTGTGATGACCTGATGATGTCACTATTTTTCAGAATTTAAATAAATAATCTACGTTTCCATCCAAAGAGCATCAACCTGTTTTGTCAGTGTGCATGTTTTTTTCCCCTGTCTATTCCGGACTATACATCTAATGTATAATAAATATTATATACCATGACATGAGAATACATGGGCTGGGTATAGAGAGGATAGTGGTGACAGTCCATGAATACGTACTGTAAGCACGCACTTGCCAAGTCATTCTTTTAGCTATTGCTTTCTTCTTTTCCCCCTAAGCTTCTCATCTTTCATTAACCCTGGAATCCCTATTCTGGGCATGTCATAATAGGCAAACATTTGGCAAAAATAGGTGACCGTTCGGCGAAAATAGCCTATCTACAAGCTCACAACGTGAGTGTACTCTTGTATGAGCGGCGTGCACTCTTGGAGTTACATTTTGGGGCACAGTAAGACATTTAGGCTAAAAGGATAACACAAAAAAGTCCTGGGGACTTGTTTCCATTGTGGCCCTGTATTCAATCAATCAATCAACATAGCATAGACTATTAACACATTAATACATGTCACCAACAATTACAAGCAACTATATATCATATTGTCTCTGTCGGGTGGAAGCCTCATGTCCAAAACTGTTACTTAGGATTCAAATTCAAAAGCATCAAAAGATCTACAAGCTCAAAACGCTTGTGGATCTGCTACTTTTGATGCTTTCATGTGACGCTGTAGTATGATCAAGTAGCACGCTGGGCAAGACCTAGCCGGTTGAGTGTCTAAACGGAAGTACCAGAATTTGGCGGAAGTACCGGCCAAGGAAATGACGTGGACGCTGTTTACATTCTCGGTGAATGAAACGAGTGTTGTGATTGGTCGAAAAAGATAGTTTCCGGGGGAAATACGTGCGACGGAAGTCCCGCCCCTATAGACACTCTCTGCTTCATTCAGGTCTGTGACCAGGCTGGAACGAGGCTAATCAACAGTGGTGGAAAAAGTACTCAAATGTTTTACTTAAGTAAAAGCATCAATACTGCAATGTAGAAATACTCCGTTACAAGTAAAAGTGTGGAATTAAACATTTACTTGAGTAAAAGTACAAAGGTATTGGCATCAAAATGTACTTCAAGTATCAAAAGTAGAAAGTACTCATTATGCAGAATGTCCCATTTCAAGTTTTCAAATGTATACAAATCTTTTGAAAATAGCAGATCTACAAGCTCACATCGCAACGCATTGTGAGCTTGTAGATCGGCTATTTTCAAATGGCCAAAATGTATATAGGTTGAAGTGGTTAATGCGTATTTTGTAATAATAATCAGAATCTACAAAGTAACTAGTAACTATAGTTTTCAAATAAATGCAGTGTAGTAAAGGCACAATATTTGGATCCGAGATGTAGTGGAGTAGAAGTAAAAGTGTTGGAAATTGGAAACACAATACAATTAAAGTACAAATACCTCAAAGTTATACTCAGGTACAGCACTTAAGCAAATGTACTTAGTTACTTTCCACCACTGCTAATCAAGTAGGGCGTTAATTTACGGAAACACTCAAAAAGTTAGAATATGGATATAAGAGGTTTTCTGCCTGCAAAGGGTCCATGTGGTGGACCTTTGGTGGTCCCACGAACCCGACGTTGAGATCCAGTGGCATGTAACAAACCCTCAGCATTGCTATTCTTACTCATGCTCTCCTGGCCACAGAGCCTTGCCACCCAGCACAGCATCACAGCAGCAGAGTTGGTGCATTACAGGATTTCAGTGTGACAGTCACAGCAGATTCCCAAAAATATAACCCCCCGGTATACGGTGTGACTCAGAGGACATCCTGTGTCATCGCCGTCACGACGCCCCTGGCCCGCGTGTCTTGTCCTGTCCTGTCCTGCCCGGCAACTGTGGCAGTGTCGGTGACATCGTCACCCACCGGAGAACTCAACGCTCAGTAATCTGATTACCAGTGGTGGAAAAAGTACTCACATTTTTCACTTACGTAAAAGTATCAATATTGCAGTGAAATTTTACAAGTAAAAGTCAGAAATAAAAAATGTACTTGAGTAAAAGTACACAAGTATCGGCATCAACATTTATTTGAATCACCAAAAGTAAAAGTACTCATTATGCAGAGAGTCCCATTTTATTTGTGGAAAATAGCAGATAGCCGATCTACAAGCTCACAATGTGTCGCATCGCGACACATTGTGAACTTGTAGATCGGCTATTTTCAAGTGGCCGAAATGTATATAGGGCTGAACTGGTTACTGTATGTTTTTTAATAATAATCCAAATCTACAAAGTAACTAGTAACTAAAGTTTGCAAATAATTGTAGTGGAGTATAAATACAATATTTGCCTATGAGATGTAGTGGAATAGGAGTAAAAGTACTGAAAATTGGATATACTCCAGTGAAGTAAAAAATACAGTAAGTAGTACAGTACTTGAGTAAATGTACTTACTGTAGTTACTTTACACCACTGCTGATTACTTTCTACTTTGGTATCTCCTGTTATTGACTCAGTGCTGCTCCTTTGACCGCTTAAGCCCCTGTCGTCTTAGAGAACTGGACATCAGTTACAACTATACTTTGACCGAACACTTTTTCTGGCTACACCAAATCTCTTCGCCAAAAATAGCAGATCTACAAGCTTTCAAGTGAGGGTTCAAGTGATCCGTCCGCCCGCCTGACTACCCGTCCTCCCTTAAGACAATTTTAATATAAGATACCTTGACGTGGAAATACGCTGTTGGCTATTTTTGAGTAGACAATCGGTTGCTTAATTGGTTAATGAATTGTTTTGTATGTTTTGTAATAACCTAAATGTACAAAGTACCTCCTAAAGTTTTCAAATAATTGTGGTGGAGTAAAAAGGACTGTTTGTACAAAGGACATTTTTAAATACTCAAGTAAAGTCGGCTACCTAAAAAATGTACTTAGATGTAAGTACAGTAATATGTTCTTCATTACTTTCCCCCACTGGTAATGTGATTACTTTGTACTTTTGAAACTTGCTTTACTGAGTCAGTGGTGCTCATGTAAGCTGTGAGTTCCACACAGCCCTGGCTCCTGTTTCTTACAGTAAAGGGACGGTGACGTCATGGCAGGTATGCATTAGTCTGAAATGACACCGCCTATAGAGTGAGCATTAGTGAGAACCCATTATGTGGAGATAATGTGGGGAAAGGGTGAAGGGTTCCTTTGTGGTTGCGATTAATTTGTCTCTGAAAGTCTTTTTAATTGAATTTCATGTCCTTTTACGTCTTTATAGGCTGCTCTGCACAGCACCTTGTGACAAACCAGTTTCAGGAAAATCACTTTATAAATAACAGTGGTAGATTTACAGTAGTAATAATATGCAGTGTTGGGGAAGCTATAAACATAGCTTTGCAGCATCACCGATTACTTCACACTGGAAGATGTTGAACCACAGCAAAGCTGCCCTAGCTAGAAAATCTAATTTGTATAAAGATTAGCAGGAGGGGATTAGGTCAAAACTTAGCATACTGTATTGACCTTTATTTATTCAGGGAAGACCGTTGAGGACAAGGTCTCTTTTTCAAGGACGGCCTGATCACAACATGATCACGACATATAAAACTAAAGTACAATTTTAACACATAAAGCGCAATACATGTTACGAAAAACTAAACAAAATAAAATAAAATATATCACAAACGCAGACTACGCTAACATTATGTGCAGTCCTTATGTAATGCATCCTCAAGTATAGCACCCTAAATCAGTGGTTCCGAGGACCCGAGGGTTTCCAGTGCCACTTTGCACTGCGAGCTTATACATCTGCTATTTCTGGAAAAAATATATATTTTGAATAATTTTGAATTTCTTAACACAATTCTTTTCTTCTGGGGGGTCCCTGGCACAAAACATTTTCAGATGGGGGGGTCGGCGGCCAAAGATATATCAATTTGGGGGTCCTTGGCACGAAATGTACTGCATTATGCCTCCTCAAGCAGCAACCTAAATGTCTCTCTAGAGACCAATCGATCCAGTTTCAGAAATGAGTTCCATTTTGTCTGGAGCTTAAAAGATGAAAGCAGTCTTTCCTATTGTTCACTGTTCATACGTGGAATGATAAGAGTGTGTGAGTGTGTTTGATATCCCGTAGAATTTGAATTTTAAGATGAAGATAAATACATTGGGAGATTGCCACACAAGGCCGGAGTTCCCCAGGGGTCTGTACTTGGCCCCCCACCTTTTTCCTTCTATCCCAAATCCCTTTGCCACAAATAACCAATTTACAAGCTTACAACGCATTGCACGCGACGCGTTTTGAGCTTGTAGATCTGCTACTTTTGATGCTTTTGAACTTGAATCCTGAAAAGTAACAGTTTTGGACATATGAGGTTTCCACCCGACAGAGACGACATGGAAGTTGAACTGGACTTACAGTTGGATGTGGCAGCAGGCTCCCACTGGATGGGTGGATGAATGGAGGTTCTGGTATAATGAGGAGACACACAGTACCGACCGGAGCCACCGGGAACCTGTGGGAGAAAAAGGAAAGGTCACATCTCTACCACTCTGCTATATGCATACTGCATAAGTGTGTGTGTGTGTGTGTGTGTGTGTGTGTGTGTGTGTGTGTGTGTGTGAGAGAGAGAGAGAGATCCCACACTGCTGTTTTTGCCTGAGCTATTTTGCGTGCAAGCAATGTACCTGTGTGTGTGTGGGTGCGGGTGTGTGTGCGCGTGCATGTCTGGTCTCTTGTCTCTGAGTTTGAGTGCATGTGTGTGTGCGTGCGTGCGTGCGTGCGTGCGTGCGTGCGTGCGTGCGTGCGTGCGTGCGTGCGTGCGTGCGTGCGTGCGCGCGCGCGTGCGTCTCTCTCTCTCTATGTGTGTGCGTGTGCGTGTGCGTGTGCGTGTGTGTGTGCATTCTCCCTCCTAATGACGCCCACTCGCTCAGTACACTTTAGAGGAGCGTGCAGGTGGGGGGGCGGGGCAACCTGCTGGGAGACCAATGGAGCGGGCTGTTGCATTCTGGGTATGTGTGTGCCTGGTGCTGGTCAGCCTGCATGGCTGCCTAGCCATCCATGCTCATACTGGATTTCAGCGTTTCATGTCAAGGACCCCCCAAAAAGATGTTGTGCCAGGGATACCTGGAGTTTAGTTTTTCAGTGCTCCAAATATCTTTCAGATTTTCAACTTGAAAATAGCCAAACTAATTGCTCGAATAGAAGAATAGCACAGGTTTAGGGGCAGGTCTGTCAAGATTTAAACTTTTATTTGTATTTTTATTATTATTAATGCCAGAACGTGCTTCTATTTCAGGCAGCATGCTAACTTTCCAGGAAGAGACAGGCTGTAGTTTCTATTAGCATGGATTCTCCATCGATGATGTCTCTGGTAGGCAGGTTTCTGAACTCTCCACAGCCCACTAATGAGACACAGGGCCCTATTTTGCGTGTCTTATGTCTTAACTTAAGACCTATGGAGGTGTGGCCAATGCTGTTTGGCCACTCACAATAGCGAAACAGCATTGGCCACGCCTTCAGGTCTTAAGTGAAGACATAAGACCTGGTACTTAAGACAAAATAGGGCCCACAGAGTGAGTAGACGTAAATTGTGCCATATTATAATGAGCATGAGGTGAGGACCAGTTTTATGAAGATAATTTTGAAAATGGGTGCGGTCCCCTGGGGCTCTATCCTTTGACCACACCTTTTTTTTTCTCTCTACACCAAATCTCTTTGGGTTGTCAAAGTTCAAAGTTTCAAATAGGGGTTAAGGTTTTACGTCAATTTGGGAGTCCTTGACATAAAAATCTTTAAGAAAATGAACTCGAATCTTCCATCAGCTTAGTGGCCAAATATGGCCGCCATCAGCTATGATGAAAATCCAACTTTTTTGTTTCTGAGTGTATATATACATGCAATACCTCCATTTTGACTAATTGTGGGGTGGGGAATTCATTTCTGATATTGTTATGACCATTTTGGGTGATTTTGACCGTGGAAGGTCAAGGTCAAGGTCATTTTGCTATTCCGAAGACCTTGCCATAACTTGGCCATTGTTAGGACTAAAAACAGATGCAATAAGTCTAATTCAACTAATTCTGACATGTATAATTCATTTCTGATCTTTTTTGGACCATGGGGAGAACTGGGTGAGAGATCACAAGAGTACACAGCTGCACTGTCTCTTCCAAATACTTGTGTATAACATTCCCAGTGGAGTGAAGCGAACACCATTGCATATGATGCTTGGCCATTCCCTTTATGCAAGAGATCGCAGCAAGAGCCTTCTCACAGCCTTCAACCGGATTGGTTCCTGTTCAAGCTACCAGACCATCAGATCTGCCCGCAGTCTTCTCGCTAGCTATGCTGTGAAATGCTCAGAAGATGGAGAGACACCCATACCAAGTACTTTCACAAGGGAGGATTATACTATGGCAGGCATGGACAACTCAGATTAAGCTGATAAATCATCACTCTGCAGTACCAAGGGTTCACATTACGCAGCATTAGTACCGTTTCAAGATGCCACCGTGAACAGACCCCTTCATAAGCCTCCAGTGTCAAGTACAGGATTAAGCCACGCTGATCCAATCCTGCAGACAAAGTTGCCATGTCAAGAGGTATACCTCCCCATGCATGCCAAGCCAGTAGTTCGACCTGCCCTGCCACCAGACATGTTGCTGCATCCTAAAAACAAGCAAGCAACATTACTCAACATGCCAACTGGCCGAAGTGTATCTGTAAAGAGAGAATTCTTGATCAGTTTGATCCGCTGTGCACACAATTGTCTCATCTACTGTGGTGCCGATAATGCGTGTTGGCTTCCTCCCTGTCATACCAAGACCCATCACTGAGCGTTCTACCGTCAGGCATTGCCTCACCAACTTCCAGAGTGTTCGTAGACAACTAAATTGGGCATCAATTACGATATGGTACGATGAAGGCGTGTTCGCCCCGGCTGTAGATATTTACCTGCACGAGACAGAACAGTTCAAGGATCTCTTCCTCTGCATCGACCCTTTCCATTGGACTTGTGTTCTGCTCAGATGCCAGGGAAAACTGCTTCGAGGTTCTGGCCCGGATGACGCACTGGTTGAGAGTGCCGTGTTTGGACCTGGTGTGATAGAGTCAATGTTAAACGGCAGCCATTATGTCTGGACTCTCACAGGGATGCTGATTGTGGAGGATGTGATCAGGTCACTACAGTGGGAGATGTTCTGGCACAGCAAGGACAAAGCTGCATTTCCAGTGCTAGCACAGGTAGAGGCACTGCACTCTACGCTGGCTGCAAATCACGAGCAGTTTGAGGCTTTGATTGGACAAGTAGAGAAGTTGAATCAGGACTTTCTGGAGTTTGAGAAGGAGTGTGAGGCCAAGTCAGAGCTCTGCCAATTTTTGGGAGTTTGGCTGGAGTTGGTGGACGTCATCAAGAATGCTGTAGTCTCTGAAATAGAAGGAAACTGAAATCTACATGCTGCTACTGTCGAGGACTCTATGCCGATCTTTGCAGAATGAGACTGCATAAACTACCTGCGTCATGGGCCATGGCTCATGGTATCTTGAACAAATCAAGATGCTAGAGTTCACACATCCTGAGCTCTACCGGCGCATCTCTATAGGCCAGTGGGTTGTTCAGGATCGCCAAGGCTGGTTTTGTGCTGTAGGAGGTGACATGAAGGTCGAGCAGACCATTCAGCGAGTGTCGAAGGGTCCTAGAGGTCACTATGTAGTAGGAGCCACACACAATGCAAATGCTGTGGCAGAGTTTGAGCTCTTGTTTCACGAGATTGGGTCGATCACCAATGTCCTCAACCTTCTCACCAACAACCACACCATGAAACAGACAGAATACCATCTCCAGCATGCACTGAGCACCACTCGCCGCCTTACATTCAACCAGAATGTGGCGAAGCTGCTGGACTTCGTGCTAGAGCGGCAGAACCCATACTCAATGACGGTCAATGTGCCTGTGCCACTGCACAATCTGCTCACAAAGCAAGCTGTTGACAGAAGGGTCGCTCCACGCTTGCTCAACTGTCTCAAAAATGGGGAGCGTGTCTACTGTTCATACAGGCAGGAGAGGTTAGTCGAGAAGACCAAGAAAATGAGCACAACCATATCAAAGAGAAAGCTACCTCAGTTCAACGAGCAACCACAGAAGACACCAACAACCATTATGAAGGAGCAGAAGTTAGTCTCACCCAAAGACATGGCTGAGGCGATAGGAGTATGGACATTGCTAAGGAGCGGGGCATGAACATCCGACAGGTACTTAGTACTTAGACCCAGTGCAATATCTGAAAAATGTTGGAGAGGCAGACACCTTGACCGAACAAGACGCAGCGTTGGCAGAGAAGGCAAAGACTAGCACCAATGGAACGTGGGTGGGAGGAGCACTTTGGCATACTCCTGCCATCAAAGTGTCTGAAGGCCTTACCACCAAGTCTGAAAATCCCTCCTGTAAAAATCCATCACACTAACCTGCATGCACACATATGGTGCACTTTGAGAGAATTTGTTATCTGATTTTGTGTTAGGATTTTACTGTCTCCGCCAGGCCGAAGGCATGGGGAGAGTATGTTTTACCCCATGTCTGTCCGTCCGTCCGTGTGTGTGTGTGTGTGTGTGTGTGTGTGTGTCTGTGTGTGTGTGTGTGTGTGTGTGTGTGTGTGTGTGTGTGTGTGTGTGTGTGTGTGTGTGTGTGTGTGTGTGTGTGTGTGTCTGTCACCAGCAGGACGTGCGTTTGTACATCATTTTGTAGGTCTATATCACTTTTATTTGCTCATTTCAACACCTAATTAGGTCAAATTAGGTCAATTAAGGTTAAAATCACCCAAAATGGTCATAACAATATCAGAAATGAATCCCCCACCCCACGATTAGTCAAAATGGAGGTATTGCATGTATATATACACTGAGAAACAAAAAAGTTGGATTTTCATCATAGCCGATGGTGGCCATATTTGATTTGGCCATTGCGCCATTCGTGGCACTATGGCGGACGAGCACCTCTTTGATTTTTCATGTCTGGGTACCCATTGACTCAGTTCAAGTGAGAAATTCCCCTCACACCAAGTTGCGAACGGGTCTACAGGCCAGGTACTGGATTACAAGGGTTGGATTGTGGATTGGCTGTGACATACTAGCGTCATGTCCAAGGGGTGTACTTGTACATCAAGACGCCTCACCCTACAGAAACAAGAGAGACAAGGCTCCTGTCCACATGGCTCGGGAACCATTGGTTCCCAAGGCTACGTACTTACTCTGATCTTCCACATTATAAGTGGGTCCGGATATGAAGTGTTTCGCTAAATGCCTACATTGTCAACTTTTAAATTATACCGTACATATACAGTATAAACTCTTCACTTCTTCCCGCACTGAAGTGTCAACTCATATCGGACTTTTAAGGCTATACTCTTTCAAAAGACGTGGGATCCATAACAGACGAGGAGAGGACGGGACAGAATAAAATTAGACAAGAATAGGGACGCAGTCTGCACCCCAAGATAACTTTGCCTGAATAATAATGGCGTAACATTCAATGTGCAGTCATGAGTGTCTATAGTGGGTGTCAGTGTGAATAAAAACAACAAGAGAAAAGAGAACGCTTTACTTCCTTGAGACAAAGCTATTCAAGCACGAAAACATCCATCACGGACGTCCCACAGCGCTTTTCACCCCGCTGGCTGCTTCAATGGGTGAATGATGAAACATCTCTCTTCTTCTTCTTCTCAGTCACGGCAGATTAATGCCTAATTGATACTCTGTCATACGAGGGTGTCAAAAAGCTGAAAATAGCCCCGATCTACAAGCTCACAACGCGTCGCCATGCGACGCGTTGTGAGCTTGTAAATCGGGCTGTTTTCAGGTCACGGCACCGTCGCATACGACATCGTACGATAAATCAGGTTCAATAGTTGCTCCGTGGATTAAACATTTATAATTCAAAATAGTTCTCCCCGTTGACTCGCATTGCATGGTGAAATGGTTCTCAAAATCGATCTTTTGAGCACACAAGCACATGCAAACAAAGCAGAGTTTGTCATCGATCTACTGGGGAACGATGCAAATTGGGAATGCTGGTTACCCGCTGTTAGAAACCTGTTGCATCTGTCTGTCCGTTTAAGTGCTAAAAAGAGAGACTTTGAGACCCGTTTCACCATGCAATGTAAGCCAGTGAGGAGAATATTTTCATTTGGATGATCAATTTCTCATCCACCGTGCGACTAGTGAAGATATCTCATCAATATTTGGAGTTGCATCATGGCAAGTGAACTACACAACCCAAACCTCTACCGAAGTGTCACTGTGCGTTAAGGCTGATTGAAGAAGGCCAGCTTCACAACATGGACATTTAAAAACATGCAGTAGTTTGACTTCCATCAACATCTGGTCATCTTCAGCAGAAAAATGCTCGCAAGAAATGTGTTTTGTATTCTGCCAACAAATTTGCATCAAGTTTAAGCCTCAACAAGTCCTTGAAGAACTTAATATGAAAGAGCATGAGTTTGGTCCACGGACAACAGACATGTTTTAAATAAAAAATGACACTTTTATTAGATCAAGGGCCAACTTCCCAAAGTCTGTGTGCTCAGCACCAGAGTTGCCAATAATACAGTTTAAATTCAGATCAAATACCTGCTTTAAAGTGTTGGTGAGCTCATTACAGATACTTGGCAATGTTCTACAAGGTCTGTATTATAAAGTTACATTGAGCTTCCAGTTTGTCTGTTTATTTGTTTGTATATTGTTTAAATGGATATTCAAGTGACTTTCTCTCGCAGAATATATAGAGATATATGAATAAAGTAATATACTTTCAATTCTGCTGTCTTCTGTGATTGTTCAACTTGCATCTTTTAGACTAGTGGAACTCAACATGGGGTCCAGGGACCCTCAGGGGTCTTTGAGCCTGTTCCAGGGGGTCCCCAGCTAAATGATCGCTAATTAGGAACCAAAATGGAGACAGGTCTATAACTTCAAAAGTGTATGGAACCAAATGGACCGATCCTTACTGCCCTTCTAGAAGCTCACAATGCGATACGATGTGGCATGTTGTGGACATGTAGATCTGCTATTTCTTCTCGACATCAACGTACAATGAAGTATAAATTATCATTGTGTGAAATTAAGTAAATACAAAAAAATTGCAAAAGTAGCAGATCTACAAGCTCAAAGCGTGTCGCTTTGCGCAGCGTTTTGAGCTTGCGGATCTGCTACTGTACTTTTGATGCTTTTGTCTGACGCTGTAGTATGATCAAGTAGGCCATTCATGTACGAAAAAAAGTTAAAATATGGACATAAGAGGTTTCTACCCGACATACAATAGACAGATATTTATTTCAAAAACAGAAGCAACTGTATTCTCTACTATTCTGCGCACAGGCCATTCAAGAAACCCCAAAGGGGGAAAAACCAAACTTATTTAAGAGTTTATGGTGAAAGTAAAACGCTTCACAAAGTCCACTGTGAAGTCTATAAAGACTTTCCTCTGAACACACTGTCAGCGTTCCCGTTCCCCAAAATAAACTCCTTTTCAACTCCTCTGATTCACAGCCGAAGCCGCAAAGTGAATCGTTCCCCTTTTATTTTTCCCGAGCTGATTTGTTTTTTCCTCTCCTCTCCTCCCTCCGCTCTGCGGCGGTGCGCTCACACTTCCAATTAGTCCGACTCTCACATCTCACAGGAATATCGTTTTCTAACAGGCGTCTCTTGTCATCGATTTCTTCACTCCGTTCGCTTTGTACTGCAATTCGCATCGCTTTCTCGTGTTGTTTTCCGTTGCTTCTCTTTATAGTTTCCCTCAATTATTATCATCATCATCATCATCGCCGTCGGGGCGGAAACCTTGTATCTCCATGTTTCAACTTGTTTGTGTTTGTTTTGTTTGTTAATTCATTAATGCCCTACTTTGTCGTACAAGAGTGTCACGGCAAGCTAGCGAAAAGAACAGATCTACAAGCTTACACGTTGTGAGCTTTGTGAAAATTAAAGTGGTTGAGTGTAACATCGAAATGTAGTTATCGTTTAGTCACCAGCGCTTGTTAATACACAAGCGCTGGTGACTGAACGATAACTACTTTGGATCCGTTTGGAACACGGGTTCTTTTTTCCATTTCCTGAAAACAAACGGTTGTGAACGTTCCAGTTTCCCACCCGTCAGCGACGATATGATGAACTTTAATGAAGGAAACAAACCAGACAAAACCAAAAATAAATAAACAGATGGAAGGTCATTAGTGGGCTTTAAAAGCAGAAAAGCCCCAGCAGCAGCTTAGGATTCTGTCCATATACAAGATGAATATCAAATGTGTCCTGAAGACATAATGGACGCCCTAGTGCCTTGACCCTGCTCTCTCTCTCTCTCTCTCTCTCCCTGGTGTAAAGTAACTGTACATTTACTCAAGTACTGTACTTGAGTAAAATATGTAGGTATATTTTACTTTACTGGAGTATTTACAATTTGTATTTGTATTGTAGTTTTACTCCACTACAATTATTTGAAAATGTTACTTTGTAGATTTTGATTATTACAAAAGATACATTAGCCACTTCAGCCCTATATACATTTCAGCCATTTCAAAATAGCCAATCTATAAGCTCACAATGTTGACATCATGGTGAGCTTGTAGATCGGCATGTTTACATGTAAACTTGTAATGTAAAGCAGTAGATCATGATTTATACTGTATGCTTGTCACAACTTGTCGTGTCACACGCACGCACGCACACACACACACACACACACACACACACACACACACACACACACACACACACACACACACACACACACACACACACACACACACACACACACACACAAATACAAGAGCTCTACATCATAAAATGAATTGAAGATTCCTGTCTTCTGCATATGTGCATTATTGTTCAGTGGTTCGGAAAATGTCGATTTTGTAGAATCCCCAAGTTCGACACACTTGCATCTGTCCCTTTGTCACTGTCTCAGGAGTTGAGAAACGTTGGAGTTTGTTGGAGTGCTCTAGCTGCGGTCTCTTGTTGATCAGGGTCAGTTTGGTTTCGTTGTTTGTGTGTTTGTGTTTGTGTGTAACTTTGCCCTGTGTTTGCATAACACAACAATGTATACATGTTGTACTGATCATTTCCCTCTATACCAGCAGTTATCAGCCACAGGAGTAGTGTGGTGGTGTTTACCTGCAGAAATACCTCTTGCTGTGGTTTGTTGCCGGATCCAGGGGGTCTGGCTTACATGAGGCTTTGTACCTGTTTCGTCCATACATGGGCATGGTCACTTTGTCCTTAGGCCCCAGCCATAAAAGTCTGTCCCCCTTTCGTCCATACATGGGCATGTTTTGTACCCGTTTTCTCCATACATGGGCAAAAAACAGGTTTTGGTCACTTTGTCCTTAGGCCCCAGCCATAAAAGTCTGTCCCCCTTTCGTCCATACATGGGCATAGACACAGGCTGACACGTCATGTGAAGTCTGGGTCTGGCAGAACCAGGTCTCCTGGTCTTGTTTTAGTAGACGGAGACTTTTTCGGTCTACCAAAACAAACAGTGAAAACCCCAAAATACAGCGAGGAGGCAGTGTGTTTCTGCAGGTATACACCACCGACGCTACTCAAGTGGCTGATGACAGCTGGTATAGAGCCATCCAGGCTCCTGGTGAATCATGGCCATAAAACATTTGATTCTGTGTCAAAAAATATTTGAAAACCGGCAAAAAAAAATGTATTTTTTTTACACATTATCAAATGTGTTGTGGTCGTGATTCACCAGGAGCCTGGATGGCTTGGTTCCAGGCTTATAATAATTTATATAAATATTTTCGGTAATCTCTTTGGGAAAAATGAATGGGGTTTCTATCCGTGGCACGGCAAAATGTCCGCCACTGAGGGAAATTATTTGTAGAAATGTATTTATGGTATCGTTATGTAAACACAGGGCAAAGTCACATACTATGCCTTTAATAAAGAAAGCGTCAGTTGTTTTGTTGGGTCTTTGGGCCACTGTGCAGCAGCTGCACTGAAGCTTGCTGAAAAGTACACATTTTGGTGGACGGAAATAGCCAAAGAAATAGAGTTTCCCCCTGTCCACGCTGATTCTATTTCCACTGAGGTAGATTATTATCCATGTTTAAACTTGTTATAATGATGGCAAAACACAAAACGGCAAACACCACAAAGAGAAAGAAAAATCACACCCTGTGTGAAGTGGGCGGTGTCTTGCTAGCTAATCACAATACTGAATGGAGTCGATCAATCATGTACAAAGGATAAATACATTTATTGAAACACTCTTTATGATGGACAAAACCATAACTTGAAAAAAACCAAGTTTTGGTTTTTTTCAAGTTATGGTTGCTTATATAGGGCTATGCACATGTGTCATGTGACACTGGCCAATCACAGTCCTGAATAGGCTGTGATTGGCCAATCACAGCGCAGGATAATTCTACTAATTTCCTGGGCCCAGATCACAGCGCAGGAAAATGTACATTTTTCCAAATCTCACTTATAGGGGCGGTTTCACCGCCCAAAAACAAGGGCTGAGCTCGGCTGATGAGATAATCAACAAGCTACCCAGGGGTGTAAGTACTGTACTTAATTACAATTCTGAGGTAATTTTACTTTACCGGAGTATTTCCGATTTTCAATGCTTTTACTTCTACTACACCTTATGATTATTATTACAAAACATCCATTAACCACTGCCCTGTATATACTTAAGCTATTCGAAAATAGCCAATCTACAAGCTCACAAAGCGTCGCTTTGTAGCTATTTTCAAAGGATTTTTGTACATTTACTTAAGTTACTTTGACACCAATACTTTTGTACTTTTAGTCATGTCAATTTTGAATACCAAACGTTTTACTTGTAACTGACTATTTACATTGTGGCATTGATACTTTTACTCAAGTAAGAAAATATGAGTACTTCTTCCACCACTACCCACAGAAATAAGCCAACAGCTGCCACCCAGAATGAATGAGCCCACAGCAGCAGGTGTACGTCTACTCCAAACTGCAAAGTTTCCCAACTCAACAAAGCACTTATTTCAAAGGGACAGATGTAAGAGTGTGCCACTTGGGGATTCTACAATTGAGAAGGCACACAAAGTCTTTCCTGAATCATTGAACAATATGCACATGAGCCAAGTGGCAGGAGACTTTCAATTCATTGGTAGGGCTCATGAAATTCTTTAATTGATTGTTTGACACATGCTTAATTTAGTTACAATGTTCTGGTACTGACATCACAATCTGGGAACCCATTCGGGGGGAAAAAAGAAGGAAAAAAAGATTTTAGCAGAATCTGTCTTGAGAGATTACTGACATCATGACATGTTGCTACTGGCTTAGGTGCAGTTTTATCATGTAATGTTGCGTTTGACTATAGGTTTTGGTGCTCCGTCCTTAAATAAATGTAAGAATGTTGGTTGATGTGCCATGCGTGTTTGTGTACGTTCTATACCATTTTCTTATTTTCAGCTGACAGCTAAAAGGTACAGCAATGACATAGTTTAATGTTGAAAATGAGTGGCATTCCCCTTTAACCCTCCAAGACCCGCAGTTGTAATATTACAACATTTGTATTTTATCAAAAACATGGTATAAATCATTTGTTTTCCTGTTATTCTTTCACCTAAACATCATCATTGGATCCTATTGTTTAGTCTTGCAATGTCATTGGCCGGGATATTTGCATATAAATACCCCCCACAGAGGCAGGAAAAGTCACAACTTGAAAATCCTTGAAGGAAGAACAATCTCTTTTTCACTGGACAGGATTTCTCACAAAAAAGTAAGTAAAATGTCTGCAATAATTTTTTTGGTGATCATTAGAATGTCTAGAACATGTACATATGATATTATTGGGAAAGATATCCCCCAAATGTAAATTAGAGCATGCTTTATACTTGTTGTTTTTTTACAACTCTGGGTCATAGTGGTAGCAAATAGCAATGCCACCTGTTCACCTGGCTAAGTGGAGTCTT